>NC_072822.1:17005000-17102500 GCF_027744805.1 Dunckerocampus dactyliophorus | reverse complement strand
AATAATTATACACATACACGAATGAGGCATTTGAAAAAAATCTGAATTGTACTGTTCACACTGACATGAAAAAAATCAAATACACGTCACATATGAGCAAAAAAAAATTGATACTTTGATATTCACAAACATGTATGGTGTTTATGAAACTTATGAAATATTACAATGAACAAGAAACAACGAGAAACTGTGTGGCAGGCAGATTTACCTCGACAGAAGTCCATTAAGATTAGGACTTCCCATACATCACCAGCTCCAACTGAAGCTATGCCGGAATCCAGGAAGCCAACTATGTTTTTGTGGCCCACTAGGTCCCTCTATGTAAATAAACACAGACAGGCCGAGGTGGAAAAACAGTTACAACGTCAAGACATTTAGCTTGGTGAATTAGAAAATACACACAATTGTATATATTTGCTTATCTTTTACAATGTCAAGACATTTAACTTGCTAAATTGGAAAATACATCCGTGTTTATATACACTTCCTATCTGTAAAAAGATACTAGAAATAATCCCACCCTGTCATGGTCATGATAGTCTGGGTGTGGTTGAAAGAACGGTTTATTTATTTATTTCAAACATTCGGGAGTCTGGTTAGGAAATGGAGTTACAGAGCTTTGATGAAAAAAGGGATGTTACAAATACTTATTTTTTTTTATAGTGCCTTTTTCCCCCCATACCATGTGACCTACATCTGATCATTTGATAAAGGGGCACATATTTCCAAAGCAGACATACATCCACACTGCTCTACTGGGACACCTTGTGTACCCAACAGAAAAAAAGCCATTATCACTCACCATAATCTGTATCTCAAGTTTGCAGATTTGTAGATCATGCTCATTGTTAACATACATCCGTTTTAGAGCACACCGTTGACCCTGATTAGTTCGTACCAAAAAAACAATGGCAAAACCTCCTGCAAAGAGATATGAAGACACAAATATTCACTACAAAAGACATTTTTAATTGACAATGAAATATAATACAATAATTACATATGTCTGTGTATATTATTATGATTACATAATTATTATTTTTTGTGGCATGTTTTTTATGTATTTTGTCAATACGGTACTTACTTTCACATAAGATGCCAATTTAGAAAACAAAACTATTACTTGGAACTGGAACTGACAAATTGTACCTACAATAATACTTTCCTCCTACAGTGCATAAACATAATTTCTAGCTGGGATAGGCTCCAACTCACCTTGGACTCTGAACAGAGAAAATTAATTACTGGATAAATAATTACAAATATTTTGAAATAATTGCAGGTGTTACATATTTTGCTCCTGCAACTTGTGTTATAGCTGAGCAGTGATGTGCAACTTGCACCCACTGCCAATGATGACACTTTCACTGGTTGTCTTGAGATCAGAAGGTACCCTGAGCCATGCCATTCAGTCCATTGGAGAAATTATGGAGTAAGCAGTGACACTAAATCAATAATTGCAATAAAATGATTGTGTCAGTGCTCTGCAGTGTATTTAACATTCACTTAAGTCAATGAGTTGACATCAAATGTCAATGCCTGGTGTTTCATAACAGGATTCTTGTTTGAGTTACTACAACACAATCTCAAACGAATTACCGGTACATTAGAAAATCCTACAAAAAGTTCAACAACATACAGTATAATTGGAATATTTACAGTAACATGAGCATCACTCTGCTTGCAGGTACACACAAACTTCTGAACTCCAAAACACTGTATTATCCTGACACCAGTGGGCATAGTCATACTAATTGATTAACTATTTATTGGAACTAATTGTGTCAAATGTGTGGAAATTATTGTTGATTAATTGGATCTTGAAGCAACTGAAGCAAATTCAGGGTTCCAGACTGCGCCTAAATGGTTGCATTTTGCCACTAAAATATGGCAAAATTTATTTGCTATATTGCGAGTAAATTTTTCGTGGAGCCTCTGAAATGTGTGTGTAGTCAATTGACGACAGCTTGTCACAGTTAAAGTCTGTCGATGCCAGAGTGTATGTTCGCTCACGTTTGACTAACATTGAAGTTTGACTACATTTTGCTTGGCTCCACTGTCTTACTGGCAGCAGCTAGCTAGCTATAGTTATAAGCCTAGTCTTTGGTCCACGGACTCCAAATGTGCCTTTGTTGTTCAACATAAACACGTAGTGTGTCCAGCTTTAAAATAGTGACGCTATCGCAGGATCTTACCAGGTAGCCCGTGAACTACCAGTAGTTCACCGTCTAATCAGTTGAGTAGCTCACCAAAGAATATTTACTAAAACTCTTAGTATTTATTAAGTATTCAACTGTATCTCATGACTGTGGAGTACAAAATAGCATAAAGACAATGAGCACACTGTTAAGAGTAGAGACGTCCTTTGTAAATAAAGTACAATTGAAATGTTGGCAGTCACATAAAACACAAATAGCTCACCTCTACTTTATTTTTGTCAAAGTATTGTATCTTTCACAGTGCTGGAAGTTGGACACACCTGCACTATCATAAACCACTCAGACACTCAGTTTATACTGTTTCATAGTAAGCAGGACAGGTTTCTATAAGAAAGATATTTACATTTATATTTTCTTCTTTTAATTGGGTTATTTTTAACTTTAAAAAAAATTAACTTCCCATGTATTAGTATTACTCAAAAACAGGCACCAAATTAAATTCAGGTTTGTGTCAAATAGTACATTTGTTTCAAATGTAAAAAAAAAAAAAAGTAAAAAAAAAAAAAGAAAAACAAAAAATAGTGGGGTTGGCCCTGCCAACAAGGTGTCCCTTATTTATTTTTACAGAGGTTGTCAACCTTACCAGTTCATTTGCTGATTTCATTTTATTATTATTAGATATTTTTTTGGTGCTGACAAACTTGTGCTCCACAGTTCAACCCAGTAGTTGGCTGTAATAGCAAATGAGCTAGTTTGCCAACCCACATTAACTCCTAAAGAAGAAAGGAGACAAACATCAAAGAAAAAGAAAAGAAGGCGGTATTGGAGTTCTAATGTACAGTATATGATGCCAACAATGAAGCCCTCCTGAAGCTACAGGCAGAAACAGTGTGGATAGAGAAGACAGTTGTCATTTATTGTTGGAGTATTTATCAGTAATACAATGAAAATGAGAGGAAATGTAAATATTTACTTTGCAAGTTGATTACATTGTGCGCCCCTAAATTTTCTGCTTGCGCTCCTAAAATTTTAAGTTGGGGCTGCTGTGCTTCTAGTAAAAAAGTTCGTCTGGAGCCCTGATATTAGTGTGCACTACTTGGCTGCGTCAACCAAAGAATGTGATCTACAGCCGTAGTCAAGCAGATCACTATGCAGTTCTCTAGAAAGCATAAAAAAAAATGAATCAATTAATTAATTGATTGTTGTTTCATTTTCTCTATTCATTTTTTTTTAATGGCCATCATCGATTTTAAACACCAAAGAAAGTAGCTCTTTGCAAACTCAACCTGCCGAAGACCCTAAGGCCATGTCCACACCAACACAGATATTTTCAAAAACGCACATTTGCTCCTCTCTGGTGTGAAAAAAAATCTCCAACTGCACGATGGCATTTTAAACCTATTTCTGTCAATACAAATCCACAATCACAGGCTGTCATGTGCATGCCAAAGTAACAGCGGCGCTGCAGCCATGGACTGTTAAGGCAGTTTTAACCAATCAGAAGCGTTGATGACATCATCTCCGTAGATGGCGGGAGAACACACATGTGGACTGCTAGCAAAGGAGCATTGCTTTTCAGTAGTATTTCACATTTGCCAGCAAAATTTATTGAATATAAAAAGAAAGTAGGTGTATATTTACTCTGATACACACAAAAAGTAATTTCAGTATGCTTAAAACCAGTAATGTAATGTTTGTCATTGAACACTTATGTAGTGTGGAAATAACGGCAAGTAATTGTTACGTCATCCGTCTGCAACAAGCCAAAAGCTCCGTCTTCGCCGTCCACACACATACGCTGAAGTCGAAGTTTTCCAAAATCTTCACCTTGGCCGGAGTTTTCCAAAAGCTCACATATGTTTGCATGTGGATGAGAGGCCAAAACGCATATAAAAAAAATCTTTTAAAAAAATCTGTATTTGTGTGGACATAGCCTAATTCTTAATCAAAATCCACTGCTTGCGTGCGTTACCTTGGCGTTCAGACATCTAAACCACTGCTGTCTAATCTGAGAAGACTGTAAGAAATTAGACGGATTAGCGGCACTTCTTGAGCACCATTTAACTGTGGTCCACTCTCTCAGTAGACGGCGCCAAAAGAATAAGTGTAGGTACAGCCACAAATAGCCACTGCCCACTGACGTAACAGACTGTCAGGATTATTCTACTCTGGGTTATGCATACGCACACAACAAAATGCACACGAAAATGCACCCTTGAGAGACAGCTATGAAAAGCACAATGTTGTGTCCCACTTTGTCATCGCCATAATGGAACCGGCTTTGGAATGTTTGACATCTTCACAACTACTTTGCTGCAATACGTATTACATGGCATATAAGAGACTAGAGCAGCATTGTCCTGTCGACTGAAGACAAATAAGCTTGGAGCCTCCAGTGTTTTCTTTTGCAGACTTTGAGCTGAGTAAATGGTTTCTGCCTGACGAGAGTGAATGAATCACTGGAGCTTCTTCATGTTATGCACTCCATCACAAGACTTGAGGGCACATTCTTCAATGCAATGCAAGACATGACATTTATTTTCAAAGGGGGAACAATTTGTCAAAATGTCTAGGATAAACATAAAACAGAACCTCCTACCACCTACTATGTCTGCACACTGGTTAGTTAGAATAAGGCTCATCAAAAACTCATAAAGTGAAACCACAACAACAACAACTCGGACGATGTGCGCAAACAAAACCGCAGTGGGACTCACATTACTAACAATAGGTAAAGGAAAGAAAATATGATCTGTGGAAAAACTAGACATGTGCAAATGTTACTTTCCTCCATTTATTGTGAATGACATTAAAGTGAATGCAAGTGTAGTTTTCCATAACTATAATTTGAAGCATCTTTGAAGTACAGTCCCGTCATTTTCTATGTTCCGTTTGTGGTCAGATGACCAAACCATTCATAAAGTGGCCAGACAGATGGAGCTCTGCCAAAACACTGATAAATTAATCAGCCTTTTTCAATCTATTATTCAGTAACAAGCCCTCTTGGCCAACACAACATGGTTGACTCTCATTGTAGCGACAGAAAACATGTCAATACAAACCATGCCTAACCCTTCAGTAAAACACCTGGAAACAAGTTTTACCAAGTAATACAACTAAATAATGACATTTTGAACATCCTGCATGTTTGAGCAAGCATAAAAACCAAGGCCATGTGTGTTTTTTATTACCGATGACTCAGCATGTCATGGATACTTAATGATATTAATTGTAACAAGTTCCTCCCAGCCTTCAGGTAAAAAGTGCAAACAGGATACAGCCAGGATATTGTTGTAGCATGAACAGTTAGATCCTTTATTGTGGACTAACATTCAATACAAATATCCAAATGCAAAACAAAGTAAAAGCGCCAAATATATATAAAGTTTATATTCTGGTCAAACATTATTAGACAACATAAAAGCATGATTATAAGCTTTATACATTGTAACTATATTAACTATGTCATTGTCAAGGGTGACTAACCAGGAGTGACATGTGACACGGGATTTCAATCTTATTCTTGGTTATAGTCACTTTTAATTAAGTCAAACATCCCGATTGACAAAATTATGTGTGGTTTAGGTGAATGCAGTGTAAGAGTAGAGTGAGCATGTCAGCTCACCTTCAGCCACTATTTCTTCGATGGTCACTTGATGTCGTCCAATAGTAAAGATCCGGCCGATAAAGCTGCCACCGCCGCCCGAACCAATGCTTCCTCCGCCGGCTCCTGAGCCAGGCCCCGAGCTCACCAGCTCCCGACGTGAGTCAAAAAATTTCTTCATTCCCACACGATGTTATCCAAAGTAGTAATGCCAATATCCAGAAGTATAAAAGCTTCTTATAATGGAGGCTGAGCTGCTGGCTAATGAGGTAGCTTGTTTAACTAACTGAATGACAACAGCTAACTGGTTTCGAGCTAAATGCTCGCCGACTAAATGGGTCTCAAAATATCCACAAGGTCGACCAACGTTTACTGGCTAAGGCATTGTCTTCCTAAGAGCAGTCAGGACCCAACGTTGTTTAATAGTGTTTTAGTAGTAGAATGTGGAATGTATTACAGTGCACTCCACACTCTCAAGCAGCGACTGCTTGCTGACTTAACAGTCAAGTCAGTTAGCCCGGAGGAACGGCCGCAAGCTCACCTATGCGGCTAAGCTAACCAGCTAGGTGCGATGACAGCCGCCACTGCATATACTGGCAGCTAAGTAGTTCCTTATTACCCAAAACATCTTATTCCACATGTTCAGCGAAACAAAATATCATCACGCTAAAATAATACACATATTTAGATGTCCGCTCAAAATATTTCTTAGCGTCGTCGAGGTGGTGTGAGTCTGACAGGGTTTATCAACTAATTTGCAGCAACAGCTAACGGTGCTAAAAACAGGAGATAAGCTAGTGGGAAGAGTCGGCAGCACTTCTCTGACTGTGATTGGTCAATGTTTGCAGTGATTTCCGACTCTTTTTCCCAAAGCCACACCCACAACCAGAAGTTAATGGAAGACCGTGTTCTTCAAAATAAACACCGTCACAGTTAACATGTGTGGTATACTTTAATTATTTTAGACATGCTTAATAAATTACATTAAGGAACATCACGTGGTTACATTTGCACAATTCAACAATTCCGAAAAGGAGTATGAATAAGAACACCTTATTTAATCCTACCCCTTCTTCATATCAATAACTCATAAAGGAAGGAAGGAATAAACATTTAAAATATACAATTAAAATAAAAGTAAAAAAAATAAGAGTAATAAAATAGTAAAACATCGTTAAGAATAATATAATGGAGAAAAACATTTTACTGAATTTCACAACTTATAAGTAATTTATTTACATAAATTAAGCAATAACTTATTTAGCTATGAGCAGTAAATTAAATGTATTGCATAATCTATATTGTTGTAGAGTTGTTTTTGTTGATGACTCAAGGCGCATCAAGTCTTTGTGAGTTGTGTCCTTTATTACGTTGTAGTCGAGATGATGCCATCTGCAATATTTGTCCAGTTTCTTGATGTCTTTGACAACACCTGCTTTGGCTTGCGTTGGATTTTCTCCTGTTTCCTTCAGGTGTGTGCTTTTTTGCGATGTTAGTGTACCGTTTTGTCAGATGCACATTTTCAATTTAGGTGACACAATCCACATATATGTTTAGCATTGCAATATATGTATATATTGTACTGATATATGCATATTAATGTATGTCATTTTGTAGTGGGAAAGAAGCTGATAAATGATTATAAACATACACAATACAATGCATTGTATTGAAAAACTATACAGAACATTAAAGAGCTGTGCATTGGTTAAAGTGGTACGTACAATGTGAGAATTGCCCTGGAGAGGTCGCTGTTAACCCACTAAAATGAACTTATTTACTGTGTGGCGCCCCCAGACGCTCTGGCATCAAACACAAGCGTTATTAACCCGTATTAGTATTACAGAAGTAGTAATATTTGTCTTCAATTACGTTTTTTTGCGCTTAATTGATTTTTATACTATTATACTACACATGGGAACTATTGTGGCGCTCACGAATCGGTGAGGAAGTTAAAATGGTGCCATAATCTTCTGCAGATTTATCATATTCTTCTCTTTGGGAAGGTAAGACATATTGACAGCACTGTATACGTTTCATTTTGGCACAGTTAATACCTTCATATGAATGCACCCTTTAAACATTTAAACTTTTTTGTGGTGACAATTTTGTTGAAATAATTGTGCCATTACTCTATATGTGCTGTGATAAATTACAATACTTTTATACATACCCTACAATGAGCTGTCTCTCTGCTGAATCCAAAATAAAAGTTAAACATAAGGTTTTAATGTTATTTGGTCTCTTGAGCACAAAAATACCTATACAATCTTACACGACGATAATGTTGGGAGTCGGGGGCAAGAAGTCTAGCATTTTATATGCATAGCAGCAAATACTAATTCTGAGTTTCTGTGAAAAGAGCAGAGCCACAGTTCAGTTATCAGCAAAGTTCAATTCATAGCTCACTGTGTCTTTGATATTGAACAATATTTGTGAGTCCATGTGGGATTGTGTTCACATTCATAAACTGCCCACGCAAACATCTCAAAATCTTCCTGTGGGATAATCCATCTTTTGTCCGGTATGCTCACACAGTCATAAAATTGTCATGAATTGACTTGGGACTTTGCTTTTAGACATGCTATATTATGTGCAGTCTTCTTTGCATGTAACACAATCCTTTAAATTATTCAACACAGTGTTATGTTATGGTTGTATGATATCCTAAATAGAACTGCCAATTAACAATGGCAAAACTAAACTAAACTGGTGTATGTTTTCTGTTTGACTGGTAGAGGACGACAAAATGAAGATAAATTGTGTTTTCCTTTCTACTTCATAACAGTACCCGTGATATTGTTTGCCCCATTTGTCACTCTGTTCCTACATTCCTTATTTGGTAAAGTCAATGCATCCTCAGTGAATATACAGTATAAACACCTTTCCCAATGAGATTTTTACAGAACCATTTGTCTCCACAGTTGAGATATTATGGAATAAAAATCATCCGCATACCAGCTAAATGTGGCTCTGCAGACACCTGTCGTAATAACAACCACCTCAAGGTTTAGAGAACTTTGGTAGGTCTTTATATGATAGCTGGCCACTTGATTAACTACACCTGCATCATCTAATGAGCTCAATACAAGAGCTGTATTAAAAAATGGCATACACTCTCAGGGAGCTATTCATTTAACAATATGTTTGTTATTGTACTTTGCGTTGGTGTAGAACTGCATTGTATCAGATGCAATAAATACCGGTACATTGATTTCAAATTAAAACAAGCTTTGAGAAACTGCGCCAGAAATACAACCTGAATTAGATGGTTGCCAAATCCTGCTACTGGTTAATTTTTCTAAATCCAAATTGCAGACAAAAGGGCAGACACAATTGTTAAACTTAACAATACTCCATGTATACTCACATCTGGTATGTTTTCATCACAAGACACTTCATTTAAGACCTAATTTTAATCAATGTCTGCCATAAATGAGCAGGATTACGCTTAAAATACAAAACTTTGAAGAAGGGTGGTGGGTGGACTAAAGAACAATCCATTAAATTTAGGTGAGGATTATGATATAGGTCCTGAGGAATTTATTAGTTTAAGCCCTTATGGGATCAAAGCAATGGTTCACACTGCAGAATCACATTGATGCTAGGAGGTAGCCTGCTAGCTAATGAACAGATGGACAAACACAAATACACTCCACAATTGTTTTTATTTTTCATTTTTTTCAGGTCTCCACCGTACTAAGTGGTATTCTAGTGTGCAGTGTTGTCATTAAAGTATTGATAAAATAACATTTATCTAATAGTGGCCAAATACTTGTGCACAGTACTGTATATTTTGCCATAATTTTTTTGTCCACTGTCTAACTGTCACAATTAGGCGACAAGTTGTTTAGATGTTTTAATAGAGAACTTGTGATTTTAATGAGTATCAGTGGATCAAACAATAGATGCAAACCAGTCACACTGCAAAATGACACTGCAAAAGAAGTGTACTGTACATCCCTGCATCTTGCATAGTATCAAGATATTCCAACCTCCTTCTGTGGCTCTTTTCCCCCTGACGAAAAAAAGCAAAGCCATGTACAGATGTTTGTGTACATTTCCCAAACTAAGCAACTGGAGGCCAGATCAGTTTATATCTGAAAAGCGAGATATGGTTGTTCAAATGCCTGCCAAAGTTCTCAAATCCTCCCACTACAGTAGTGTCTTCGGGACCGTTTTTAGCCCAGATGATGACAGATGTCAGATTTGTTCTTATCTAGTACAAAAGGAGATGATGTCAAAGTGAGGGGTCTGCCTGCCCCAAGCATTTTGGGGTGTCTCAAAGCTTTTAAGCCCATTTCTCTCCCTTTCCACCCATTGGTTCTCAGCTCCATCCACTCCAACGGTGCACAAAATTGAGAGGAGATTTCCTTTTTAGTCTTGACGTTTGGCCGCGATGTGTGTGAGCTTCTTCTAATAACTCATAGCTCGCCAACAAAAGTTAATTCTCTCTTCATTTCACTCTTGACATCCTTCTTCTACATTGTACATCATTTTAAGTTCTTCTGGTTAAGGTGATGGAAAGCAATAAATGCTAAGCCTGTCTTCATTAAACTGTTAAGGAGGAAGTGAAGAATGGGGACCTTCGGTAAAAATCTTGGGTTTTGCAGCGTTAGACATTAGTATTTAAAAGACATATCACGCAGGTGTTGTGAGCTGAGGTCTTATTTCACCAGTGACCTCTGTATTTGTGTCTGCATATATTCACCTGCCCTAATATTCATCCATCACACATGTTCTTGCGGCATGAGGATGTGCCTCCTCTCACAGGTGTGATGTAACAGACAGGTGGTCTGTCTACTTCGGACAAGCAGCAGCAGCTTTTGGATTAGTCATCTGATTGTTCATCAAGACGAGATATTGACAGTAGTTCACCTGCTCAGAACAGTGGAACTTACAGCACCTACTAACGATTTCATGACGTATTACTTCAATTCTCAAGCATACTCACGCAATGAGTCAGTGACCATTTGAAAGAGGAGTTTTCTAAGTTTTCTACCCACTAACCTCGATGATCTTAAACAACAGTGTCCAAAAGTCCTGTGTGGGCTTTAAGAAGTTGACTATGGGTGAGATCAAGAAGTGGATCCAAGAAGGCGACAGATGTTGGAAATGCGGTCGTGGCCACAAAACTACAGCCTGTACGCGTAAACGCACGTGCAAAATGTGCAAAGAGACACACCTCACTGTTCTGCATGACATGATTCAAGAATCATCTCAGCAGATCTCAGAATAGTGAGCCACCAGAAACCCACAGTCTACATTGAGTAGCCTTGAAGCCCCCAAAGAGTCCTGTTAAAGATTGTAAGAGTGCTTCTACAGCATGGAGACATTTGCAGTGCTCGATGACGGCTCCAAGAGAATTATTATCCTTCCCCAAGCAGTAGAGCAGCTACAACTTGTGAAGCACCCTGAAATGCTTCACTTGAGAACTGTTCAGCAAGAGGTGAAGGAGCTCCATGCTATGTGCACCTCCAGATGCTGGAATGCCAGACTTACGCAGCATTAAACGCAGGTTGGCCAAAGACCGTCATTGTGCAGCCTCTTACTGCAAAGAAATGGACAAGCTTCTACAGACAGGATATGCTGAAGAGATTTTGCCAGAGGATGCAGCAAAGACCACTGAGTTGTGGTACATACCACATCACATGTTGCACCACAATGGAAAGGACAGTGCAGTCTTCAACTGTTCTTTCACTTACAATGGCCAGCCCCTGAATGATCAACTCCTGCCTGGGCCAATGTTGCTTGCTATCATGATTGGGATTCTGCTGCGGTTCTGACGCCATGTTGTAGCCATAAGCGGCGATGTTCCATCAAATTTGCTTACTGCCCCGCAACAAACCACATGTTAGATTTCTGTGGCAGAGCATGGAGATGACATCGAGTCCACAGATTTTCGAGTGGCAAGTCTTACCCTTTGGTACAACCTTCAGCCCCTGTTGTGCAGTGTACGCCTACAGCAGCACTTCGGAGACCATGAGCCACCAGACTCTCTGCTCATGCAAGTGATTGAGCACTCGTTCTATGTGGACAATTGCCTCCATAGTCTGGAGAAGGTTGAAGATGCCAAGACTCTGATCAATAATCTGCGTGCACTTTTGAGCAAGGGAGGCTTTGATATCCGGCAGTGGGCAAGTAACCTGCCAGAAGTTGTTTCTCTCCTACCTCCTGAAGCACAGTCAGCTAGTAGTGAGCTGTGGTTATCCAAAGCCAGCGATAACCTCAACAAACCCACATTTGAATTATGATGGGATTGCTTGAATGACACACTGAGCTTCAAACATCATGCTACTGAGCCTTCAGTTGCCACCCTCTGAAATGTCTACAGTGTTCTGGCCAAGCTCTACGACCCTTTAGGATTCATCCTGCCATTTACCACTAGATTTAAGGTGCTTATCCAAGACATGTGGAAGTCCAACATTGGCTGGGATGACCAAATCCAGCCCGTGACACTTCTTGACAAATGGTGTAGCTGGGTACAGGACATTCCCGCTGAAGTTGCTCATTTCAATATAGTGATTGTTGTTCGACCACCTCTTCATCATTCTCTCAATATCTGGGCAAAGGCTACATTATTTCATATCAAAACAAAAACATCACAATCTGTGAGATGTGTAACCCAGAAGAGTTTGCAGCTGTGGAACGGGCCGATTACGCATTTCCAGCATGTTTTGCTGGAAATAAAACAATCATTTTTGACTGTCTTATATCTCTTTAAGGTGTTATTGTGTACAGGCAGGGTGTAATAATTAAAGTGGTGCAATTTTTAGTAATTTACTATTACATTATTTTGACTTTTGGTCTGAATCTGGCACCCTTATTAAGAATGGTTGTGAATTCCATGCTACATACAATAATGTTTCCACTTTTTAAATTAAAATGCCAGAGAAGTAGTTTATACGAGAGGAATCGCTTAATTACTCAGATCGCTGTAAGCACATAAGGTCCGTGCGGTGGGCCAACTCAATGCTATTTTCCAAACAGTTCCGCAGGCCTGAGTTTGACACGTTTGGGTTATATTTCTAATTATGTTAATTGACCAAATGCTACCAAATGCCTGGAAACAGAGGTAATATGTCTACACTTCAATCGCATGTTTATTGTTTTATTGAAAATATTCATTGTGGTGGTGTATAAAACCAGTCTCCCTTGTATGTGATTGCCTGAATAAGAAGATGTTGTAGTTACAATATATGAGAGTATCGCCAACTTAAGACTCAGAGCATGAGTGCAGTTTGATGTTTCTCTAACGGTGGCCACAGTCAAAACCATTACGCTTGGCTGAGGAAACGGGTTGACAAACAGAATACAAATGGCCAGTCAGTGTCAAAAGTGGTGGATGTGGTGAAAAATGGTCACCACGACCTCACTTGACGGCAGCAATGCGTGTTTCAAACTTGCCAATTTCAAACAAATCAAGAAGACAAAATTTCAGATGTCAGTGGAATTGGAACATTGATGCTAAAATAAACACACAGCAATACAATGTACTTCCCTTTATCTGTGCCAATGGAAGTGGAACATCATTTATGAGATGATTTTAGATGTTCACTTTGTGCAGGCATGGTAAGAGGCAAAAGCTCAGAAGCTCATAGCTTTTAGTTGTAATTTTGCTCCAACTGTGCAATATCACAGTTGTGCTGGTCCTTATTGCTAACATGTCAAAAATGTAGTTTGGTTGTTGAATTGATTGGGAGCTGCCGATTGCTCCTCATTTTCTCTTGTACACGGCACCGTACAACGCTGGACAAGACTTGAAATCAATCCTGATTCAAGAGTATACTGAGTCTGTCGACTTGAAATTGGGCTTAAAAGAGGCTTCATATGCACAGTGTATGGCTAGGTTTTTCATTGAAGGAATGGAATTGAAGATGACAATTAAGAAAGGTGGTCTCCATCATGAGGAATTTTACCACAGATTATTGCATTATTCATGGTACTTACCCAGTCTGGAACCACAAATTGACCCGTTTAAGTTGTTGACTGTGTGAATTAGTCCCGCAGTCTGTCACTTGGTGCATAGCAGCTGAGAGTGGACTGCAGCACCTATACAAGGAAACACACTATTCTCAGACTGCCGTTTGCCAATGTAATCAGGACTGCAATGCCCAATATGTCATGTAATCATGCCAATTACAGTGAAAGAAGAAATGGCTCTTTGGTACCACATTGGTAGTATTCCCATATGTCACTGCTGATAACAACTTCATGGTGAGATAACATCAATTACTGTGACGTCATCTCCAATGCCTGCTCTCTGTCTCTCTCTGGAGAATTGCTCAAAATTATGATTATAGGTTCAAAGGTCATCCCTGTGTCTCATGCATTACATTGACACATGTAATGCACACCTCAGTTGACTCTTTATCTCATATAATCTCCGGGATTGGATTTTTGTTTGATTAACATTTCAAACATTGCAAATGATGGCCGTCAATGCTAAAGAAGAGCGAGAGACAAAACTGAATTTATGAAAGAAAAACAACAGTTACGTGACAACACAGCTGCATGTAATTACAATTTCATAAGCTTGTCATGAATTCTAATGCAATACTTTTCCTTAAATGCGCTGACTTGTAATTTAATTCGTTTCACATTAGCTACGGCTATCATGGTGTAATGCATTCTCATAAGGACTCAGCATGAACCAATTACGGGCACAAATGACTAAAATGTGTCTGATTAAATCATCAAGTGGCTTGATATACATACATAACAATATAAATGTGAATTTCATAACCCTGATGGTTATTCATGACCCAGTAATTGCAGATTATTCTATTTACAACTGGTGCACATTGACACTGGATCGCAACTGCGATATAGAACTAATTTTGCTTCGCATTTGGAAAGTTACAATTTGTCATAATATCCTCTGTAAAGTCACTGTAAGGCACACTTTGATATGCTGGATGGTCTGCGAGGTGTACCGTAATTTACGTTTAGACAGAGATGGAGACTCGACTCACACACAGAGAGACTTCAAACTCGACTTGGTCTCGTGTTTTGGGTATGTTTTCTTTTTTTTATTGTTTTTTTGGTGTATTAACATTGGGGAAACTAACCAGTACTGATACTTCATGCTAATAAATAAAGGAGGGATAATAATATAGCAGGTGCTTTGAGTTTTTTAAAGGTAGCTGCACAATATTCTTAGTACACCATAGCAGCAGATGATAGAAGGCTCATTAAAACAAGAAGAGACATGAGAGATTTATTTTTTAGAGACTTGAGACCAAAGACCTGAGACTTGACCAAGTCATTTTTTTAAAACACATATACAGTGGTGTGAAAAACAGTTGGTCACACCTAAATGTTTCAGATCAAACAAATTTAAATATTAGTCAAAGACAACACAACTGAACACACAACTGAACACACTGAACAATTACTTTTTAATTGTGCATTACTGTACTTCTTTGTCATTAAAGGTGTCGTATCCTACATTCCCAACTTTTCAGACATACTGTACGTATATGTTTAAAACATGGTACTGCATGATGTGAAGTGCCATATCATGAGGTTGGTGTGTTAAGTTATTCCTGGTTTCATTTTTACGCCACTAAATCTCATGAATGTTTGGGTGCGAGAACTTCACAAGATTTCAACGAGATATTGTGACTATCTCACATCTCAACTTTAGGAAGTTCATGTGTGGCAACTTGCCACTTGCCCGGGCGTAATTAGCGACCGCTCCTCAGTACCGTCACTTCTTTAAAATAGCACCAGCCAAAAAGTGTTTTTTTTTTGGGATGAAAGAATAGTGTACCTTACAGGAGTAAGGCAGCAATTGAAATATTATTTGTTTTCAGGGGAGCTAAATACAGCAAGGTCACTGCTGCTCTGTACTTGCTCTGTAAGTTTCCAATATCATTATAAAAACTCCTGAAATGGCCAATGTCCCACCAGCCAGGCATTCCAGTGCTGGTCCTAAGCCCGGATAAGACCTGCATCACGAGGGCCCTCCAAAGTCAAAATAAACCATGCTTGAATATCAAATACATTTTGATAGTCGGTACAGTGTTCCTTCGCTCCAACGCGGTTCACCACTCGCGGACTTGCTGTTTTGGGGATTTTCTTTGTGTGCAATTTTAGTGCTTTTTAAAACATTTTTACAGCGTATGAATGCTGTTACAGGCCGAGCCTGGCCCTTTAAGAAGAACTGCATTGTGGTAAGATGAGTGTTGTAGTTCTGTGCTTTAGCACGAGGTGGCAGTGTCTCTTGTCTTCTCTTCTGTTTGGCTGGAGACCATTGTCAATCTTCTTCATGCTGTCTCCTGTTGTGGTCATGGCTAGCAAACTAGCTAACCGTGTGAGCTGCTTTCTAACCGCCAATACTGTAAACAATAAAAGAAGTAGAAGAAGCTAACCGCATGTGACTCTGAACGTTTTCTCCCCAACAAAACCCACAATGCCAACCAAACTTTCTGTACCCAAAAGGCAGAGAAAGCCAGCCATCACACAAAAAGTTGGGCTGAAGTTACGCAGTTGTAGGGTGCCATTACGGACTATTGTAAATTAATCTTAGGTTCATGGAGGATGAGGAGGAGTAAAATACGATGACAGGAGAGGAAGAAGAAGCACGGTCAGATGAGTGACATATTCAATAATAATTTCTTGTGTCCAACCTAGTAGGTTGATCATTAAAATTCAAACAAAATTTGAACTTTGAGAGTGTTTAAACAAGAAAGAAATGTGAAAAAATGTTAATGCCTGTCTGAGAAAAGTGTATGTTGAGGGGTTTTACAGCCTTTAAACATATATAATTATTGTAAACAAATTAAGTTTTTTTTTATTGCGGGCTATTTTGGGAACCTATCCCCCGCGATAAACACTGTAGTGTTTATTCCATCATGTTGTCACATTAGACATACAAATGGAGGGCGTATTGCATTTATTATTGTGATTAAATTGATATTTTTGTCATGATATTACTATGAGTTAGAAAAAAATATTTCTTGATCAAGTATCTAACCTCAAACATTATAATTAATAAGGCACACTTTTTGGATTGCCTAAGGAAAGTTCTTGTAATGTAAAGTAAAACTTTGCTGCACATATGCAAATATAATTAAAATGAGCTAAAACTCACGTGTTACTTCATTATAGTATTTTGCAGTCATCCTTCCGTGATTGTGGGGCTGTCTGTGATTGTGTCAGCAGCTGGATTTCTCACCCACGAAAAATTATTACAACACTAAAAGCTTAAGATTTTCACTTCCTTACCAATGTAATAAATCTCTGCAAACATAAATAGTAATTACATTTGTGCGAAATCACGTGTCACATTTGTAGTAGGTAGCGGCTATTACGTTTATGGAAAATATATTATGTTTGCAGGATTATTACATTAAAATCTGCAGATTTTTATCATTGTCTGGTGTGGATCCCCTCCTGCCTTGCTGTGTTCTCAAGGGTTTTCAGTAAATGTAAAAGTGGTGTTAAATATTCATTTATCCATTTCATTCGTCATTCATATTTATTTCCCATTGCTTTCTGCATGTAAAACTATAATTATTCGTTATAAAATGCTCTTTTGTTAATATTTTGGGTGTCTGGAACGGATTGATTGGAATTACATTTTTTCCTCTGGGAAAAAGGTTTAGGTTTTTGTACATTTTGGGGTTTTTTCTGACCTTTTGGAAAAAGATCACTCTATATCCTTGAATAGTTTTTATTTTTATTTCATAATGTTATTTATAGGAGAATTACCTTTTACCTGCTCGCAGTTTGCATTTTTTTAAAATTATTATTATTATTATTATTTTATTTTATTTTTATTTTTTAATAATGAAAAAAAAATTGTTTTCATTTTAAAATGTTAAATGTCCGTTAATGAACCAAACTGTAACCATAAAACCGAGGTACGCCCTGAACCATAATTATAATTTACCCTTACACACTGAATGTACAGTACAGTAGCCTTGGCTGCGCTGTGGCAAGCACTGACCGAGAGGAAGGCCAATATGAGGGCCTGAGAACGAGGCTGGAATGTCATAGTGACTTTAGAAGCCAATGCAAACTGCACTCCTGTGCTTAAAAATAAACGCCTGTTGAATTCTAAATAAATATATAGATATTCAGCTCTATCTTGGTGATCATGATAATATACCTCACGTCTCAAGGGAAGGACTCTTTGAAGATTGTAATTGTACTCATCATTCTTGCTGGTCTGAGCTATATTCCCACAAACTCCCATTGGCTCGTGTGTATGTATGACAGAGCTTAGTCATGGTGGCGTACAGGAAGTGGCATTTCCAAGCTCACAATGTTCTCATGTACCCACATTTTCCTCCAACAAAAACACTGCTAAAACATACACCGATAATACCAATTGCTTGAGAGCAACGCTATTTAGTCAGCCATTATGCACTAAACACAACAGACACACTCTGTGCTTTGCAGCCTGTGTTACAATGAAACTGTGGTTTAACAACACTACTGTTGCCTTATACTATACATCCAGGTGGATGTGGGTTGCTCCATCTGGTGTAAAATCGTAGTTTCCTCATATTTCTGAAGTTGCATCATTTGCACTGATAAGCTTGTGGCCTGCGGTATGTCGTCATGTCCAATCAGCAGCCGGATTTACCAGTGCTGACTCTTTTTAAGTGGAAAGCAAACATGTCTGCAGGGGAATGAGGCTACAAGGTGAAAGGTGAAACACAGGTCTATCAGATGTGGAATGGGAGGAATTTGATCATTTATTGTAATATGTGCATTTACACGTGGCGCTTGGGTGAGGCAGTACACTCTCCACTTCCAACACAAGTCACTCAGAGGACAAACAATATAGTGTTGGCAGGAAAAGACCTCGTTCTCAGACCACACACCAACACCTATGTAAATCTGTTTTATCGTTGAAAGCTTGTCACTTGATCAAAGACTTGCTATTATTTCTCGCCCACACTTGGCACGTCGAGAAAACTAACTCCTCGAGCTGCATCTTTAGTTGATATACATTTTAATAAGCTGACATTTAAGAGGCTTGTGCTGTGTCACTTTGAGTTTCTTTTATGTAAAATCACTCTTAGTAATGGACGTTTGTGATTGTTTAAACAAAAGTAAATCTCTCAAGTGGTGCCTGTTCAGTATGATAAATTATACATGTTCATTTCAATACAATTAGTCACCCACCATCTTCCCCCATTAGTTGGGCTACTTGCCGTATGACTCCAGTTTTTATATTGTTTTTAGGGATGAGACGGATGCTCGTCTAAAACAAGCATCCCTTAGGAATAGTGCATTTTTGCCGAATACGAGCATGAAACGAGTACAGCTCGTCATTATCCAAAGTCGATTTTCATAAAGGAAAATCCTCATTGGGTAACTACTTATGTATTCACTCTTCCCGATCTGTTATTGGCGAGTCACACACAGTGACCGCCCCTCCCTAGCCAGACTACCTACAGCCAGAGAGAGGATACGCGGTTCATTTGACAAGACAGAGCTGTAAAACGGCTCGTGTTGATCACTGCCTGTGTTTTTGTTTTGTTTTTTTCGTCTGATTGTTTCTAACTTGGCTGTTAATGTAAAGTCATTTGGAAAACTTTGCTCGTAGTACTGAGCGTGGTGCTTTTGAGAAAACTACAGTGAACAAGCCTGACATTATTTCTGTTTGCCATCGCTGGATGATTGCATGAATCCCCAACTTCACAGAGATCATTAAAAAAATAATTAAATAATACAGATCACTTACACACATACACAGTACACATATAGCTGAATGATAAACAATAAACATAGCAACTTCTGACCAATTTGTCAATTTCAGACTTGTCACACATTTCAGATCATCAAAGAAATGTAAATATTAGTCAATGACAACACAATTGAACACAAAATGCAGTTTTTAAATTAAACCTTTTTATTAACAGCGGAGAAAAAAAAGCCAAACCTACTTGGCCTTGTGTGAAAAGTGATTGCCCCCTAAACCTAATAACTGCTTAGCAGCAATAACTGTATGCAAGCGTTTGTGTTAACTTAGAATGAGTCTCTTACAGAGCTGTGGAGGAATTGTGGCCCACTTATCTTAGCAGAATTGTTGTAATTCAGCCACATTGCAGGGTTTTCCAGCATGAACTGCCTTTTTACGGTCATGACACAGCATCTCAGTGAGATTCAGCTCAGGACATTGCCACTCCAAAGTGTTTTCCTTCAGCCATTCAGAGTTGGACTTGCTGGTGTGTTTGGGATCATTGTCCTGCTGCAGAACCCAAGCTGGTTTCAGCTTGAGGTCACCAACAGATGGCCGGACATTCTCCTTCAGGATGTTTTTGTAGACAGCAGAATTCCATTTATCACAGCAAATCTTCCAGGTCCTGGAGCAGCAAAACATCCCCAGACCATCACAGTACCACCACCATATTTTACTGTTGGTATGATGTTCTTTTGCGGCAGATCTAATGGGACGCAAACCTCCCAATAACTTAAACTTTTGTCTCATCAGACCACAGAGAATTTTCCCAAAGGTCTTGGGGATCATCAAGATGTTTTCTGGCAAAATTGATACGAGCATTAATGTTTTTTTTGTTCAGCAGTGGTTTTCGTCTTGAAAGTCTGCCATGCAGGCCGTTTTTGCCCCGTGTCTTTCTTACGGTGGAGTCATGAACACTGACCTTAACAGAGGCAAGTGAGGCCTGCAGTTCTTTGGATGTTGTTGTGGGGTCTTTTGTGACCTCTTAGATGAGGCCACTCCTGGGAAGGTTCACCACTGTTCCATGTTTTTGCCGTTTGTGGATAATGGCTCTCACTGTGGTTCGCTGGAGTCCCAAAGCTTTACAAAAGGCTTTATGACCTTTTCCAGACTGATCGATCAAAATTAATCTCAGTTAAGTTATGTTTTAACAGGGTGGGAAATCACTTTTTCAATTATGAAACTGCATGATTTGCTAATTAATATATTTTTGAAAAACTGTGATAGAATGAAGAAGCAAATTTTGAACCGCAAAGTCTGAAACATTTAAGCGTGACAAACATGCAAAAAAAATAAGAAATTAGGAAGGGGGCAAACACTTTTCCACACCACTGTATATGTAGCAATTGTTAGAGGTACATAGAAGTTAATGATATGAAAAGCCTAATCTTGGTTTTTCAACCACTATCACTATGTTATTATGTTATATTTTAAACAAATAATAATAAAACAAATAATTAAATGTAGTTTGAGAAAAGAAACAGTCATGTTAGTGGCTATAAAATGATCTTATTTGATCTTTATTCAAGTATACTGACGCCACTATATTACAATTCTCCTCCAGGCCTGAAAAAAAACACTTGTGAACCTTTTAACGCTTCCTTTCGTAAATCCACAGCCTTTCCATCTGGACAAGACCTGCTTGAGAAACCACAGATGGAGGACAAATTTGCACAGCACACAAGGCGAAAAGCATTTTTTCAACACGCTGACATGCAGGCCTGGAAATGTCCTTTGTAGCGTGATCACATTTAAGTTGAAAAAAGGACAGTAACAAGTCCAGTCTGGAAGTTGTCAGTGGCAATTGACAACTATTCAGAACATACACTTTCTTGCAATGTTCACATTGAAAACACGTTTCCAGTGTAAGTATGCAGAATTTTTAAGAGATTCAAGATTCAAGATTCAAGAGAGTTTTATTGTCATGTGCATGGTAAAACAGCAGTAATACCATGCAATGAAAATCTTATTCTGTTCATTCTCCCAAGAAAAGAAAGAAAACACAAGAAAGAATAAGAACATAAGAAACATAAACATATATACCAATAAATTAAGCAGCAACAAAAAGAAGAGACATTCCTACAAATAAATAATAAATAAATAAAGTGCTATGAGTGTGTGTTGCGTGCGGCGTGTGTGAGTGCTTTGTTGAGAAGCCTGATGGCCTGTGGGTAAAAGCTATTTGCCAGCCTTGTGGTCCTGGACTTCAAACTCCTGTAGCGTCTGCCTGACGGTAGGAGTGTGAATAATGAGTGTTGTGGATGTGTGCTGTCCTTGATGAGGTTGTGTGTTCTGCATAAGACTCTGGTTTTACAAAGATAATAGTTATCTGACATAAAAGCATTGTACAATATTTTCATTATTGTGTGTGCATTTTGCAGAGGTGTAGAGCTGCACTGCATGTTATCGGGAACTGTTTCTCATAATTGGGTTACTTTCATGAGCTGCGCGAGAGGTTCAACATAATAGAAACATGTCTCAGTATGACGCTGTGCAGTTCTACACAACAATTACAGATATTACACAAATGAATTCAGCTTTGTCAGCATATCATTTCAAATGCACAACCTGTTTACAGTATGTCTTTATGCTTCACTTTTTGTTAAACCTTTCTCTTCAACCCGGATTGTGTCACGTGTGAACAATAGCAATTAAATAGAGAAGGGGAGGGTTCTGTAGCTGAATCTAATTTAACAATTACAACAGACATTTTTATGGTTGTGTCCATTACTTGCAGTTTTCTGCCATTCGCTGGTAGTCTGAAAACATAACACCCTTGAAAAGCTGGGATCTACTGTAATTGGATAATGACATATAAACTACAGTCTCTTGGCTGTATGTTTTTCTATGTGAGAAGAAGCTAGCTTCCGTCAATATTGTTCAGATTGATTATATACACTCCCGAACAAAATCCTTATGCCAAAGGTAAAAAGACTTTCTATCTTTGGAAGTGGGATTACTTGTATGTATGCACTTGTAATTGTCCCCTCGGTCATGGAATCCTCATGGCCCCCATGGTATCGTATTCTCGTCAGCCTTTTGCATATAAACTAAAATAAAGAATTAGGGCAGTTATTGTGTCATTAACATGTAATTCGATTAGAAATGCATCCTGTTGGTGTTGGTTGTATTCTGACCAGTGCACTCCTGGCTCAAATAAGCCCTTTCCAATGATTTATCAACCTAGTGGACACTAAGCTAAAGTAGCTAAGTCTGTTTTTCGCTGTAAATCTATCCAGGATGGATTTCTGCATTAACACAATATTGTCCTCTGATGTTCAGCTGAGGTATCACATGCTGTAAAAGCTCAGACTTTTGCAAAAAAAAAACCCTAGAGACAACTGTTGCCTGGAAGTGTCTCCATTCCGAGATAACGCAGCACGTGTCTTCAGTTGTTTTTCTCTCTTCCGCAAGTCCCCCAAATCCCTCTCCCTCCACCCCCATCACCAAGCAATTACATATCCTGTTTGCTATTTTGGGCTCATTTTCGACCTGCCTTGCAAACACAAGACATAGTTGTTCTATTTTCAGCAAAATCAGAGAAACCGGTCCAGGCTGGTTAACTACCGAAATGCGAGCAGTGTTCCGCAGCAAAAGGAAGTCAGCTGAAGAGATGATATCGCAGACTCTGCCATGTTTTCATCCCATTTGTGTATCTCTGCTGTCTCAATCTGGAGTCAGAAACTTCATACCTGTCTTCTCGTTCAAGCTTATCCCGCTCAACCCGCAGAGTCTGGCATTTGCAGGCATTTGGCCTTTTCTGTCTGTCTCTCCGTTGCAATCCAACCATAAACTGGCCTGTCAAGATTCTTGCAAACATGCAGGTAAACATGTCATTAGAATGCAAACACAGGAGGTGTGTCTTGCCGATCTTAGTCTGGAGTTGAGGCTGTCAAGGGACTTGCGTGCAGAGCAGGAATGTAGGACAAAGGAAGGCAGATGCCCCCATCTCTCCACTCCAATGGCCTCATGAGTCCTTTATCTCTACTGCCTCTTGAGATCACCAAAAGAGCCATAAGAGAGAGAGATTTAACACAACTTTTTCTTCTGCAGATTGGTTTTTCAGTGGAAAAATCATTTTCTAATGTAATACACAACACATTTTTTTTATTCTTCTATCTTTATCTAATCAATCAGCTACCTGAGCCTTAGTAAAGTTTGATTTCCATGGCAACAGGAGAACTCTTAGTGTTGTCACACTGTGCACACCTCATTCATGTTCAGTGCCAATCTAGTCAACAGCATCTGAGCCTTACCTTAACGCAAGAATGGTCAATACTCAGCTTGAATTTGGAATGGTGCATAGTACACACAAACTGCATTCATTTTATTGAGGCAATATGGCCTTTGAAGTGTTTTTTAAATCTGTCATGACTAAAGGCACTCACGATGATGTCTGCCATTGATTCTACAATCTGAAGATCATCAAATAATGCCCCTTTCCTGGGATCAGATACTGCTGCTCTGTGACATATAGATCGATTTCTTAAGCTGGGGTTCATGGGGTCCATATATGGCTTCTGTGGGTCCATGAGGATCAGACAAAATTGTATCTGATAGAATTGTACAGGTTGCATAAGATATTGTATTTTGTAGTTACATAGTAGATTATGACTAGTTTTGATGCTTGTATGTCTGTACATATCAGTTTTGGTAATGGTTGAAAATAAAAATGGGCATAATAATCGAATCGACTCAAGAAGAACAATTCCAATTCAAAAAAAACTTTGTTCAAAATTCAAGGCATACAGAGCAGCTGAGAAAACAAAATCACACAAAAACAGCCCTTGATGAAGATACAATAAATTAGAAACTAGAAGAATAACTAACATTGACATTATTTATAAATGGTATCATATACAGCTGGGGTCCCCAACCACTGGGCCGCCCCAGTACTAGTCCGTGGGCAGGGCCAAACCAGGCCATGGAAAACTTTCAAGCACATTAAGGGCAATTATTGTATGAAAAAATAAAAAACAGCTAGAAATCCCACAGTTTTTGCATGTTAATGTTGTTTTGTCTCGAGCGGCAACTCGTCCCACTTTGTTCAATGGTCCCTGAACACACCATAGTTGTGTGTGTGTGTGTGGGGGTGTGTGTGTGTGTGTGTGTGTGTGCGTGCGTGTGTGTGTGTGTGTGTGTGTGTGTGTGCTAACTTTCTCTGACATGGTGCAGATAGACTTATATAGTATTTTTTCCCTCCTTCTTTCTCCTCATATTTGATCCCAAATGCCGATACTATGTGGGGAAGCATAAAGGTATGGTTTGATGATGTTTTGGAGTGCTAATGTGCTATTTCTTCAGTGCAAGTTAATTCATCAAGTTTAACTGCCTGTCACCCACACACCAAACAAGGACATTACAATCTTCTCTCTGAAAAACTAACTCCAGGCTCGCAATGATGGTGAGTCTGTATTCATTTTGTGCTTTTAATGTGCTTTTAATTTGTGTCTGTCCTAGTTTTATACATACATTATAAATAAATTAAAGTAAATACATAATACTAGATTGCTATAATGTACAACCCCCCCACCTTCCTGTCCACCGGAGGTTTGTGGGAACACAAGCCGGTTCACGGGTCCAAAAGGGTTGGGGATCACTGATATACAGTACATCAGAAAAATTCTGTCAGCTGTGTAGAAGTGACTGTTGAACAACATGACATCCGCTTTGAGCTGAACTACTGTACAGCCATGCAGAATCTGCTATGGTACAACTCCTCTGTGCAGCATTACTCTGTCATGGAAAGTTCACAACATTTAGTAGATTCAGGAAATTTAGTGAAATGTCCATCCTTAGTTAAACTAATTGATTGTGTCAAACAAAGATCATTAAAAAGAGAGTTATAGTAACATTTCCCAGACGTTTTTGGATAAATACAATTTATCCAAAGAAGTTACTTAAGTAAATGTGGCGCGTTACTACCCACCTCTGATTACATCACAACGTTTTTAAAGTAAAGTAACATCAATCTGCCATGCAGCTACCTACAGCGAAACATGGCAGGCTATCCACATCCACAATGTCATGGGAATTCATGACGGCCCTTGATGAATTAACAACGTTTTAGTTTTAGTAACGGTTAATAAAAATGTGATCACAGACCACAAAACACAAAATTAGATACTAAACTGCTTGTTTTTGAGGGTTTGCTGGTTGTGTTTTATTATCTTTCAGTTTAGTGCAGTGGTTCTCAATTATTTTCTGTCATGGCCCCACTGGGGGACAGAGATCGTTGCTCCCCCCGATTTGAAATACTATTGAGAAACTGATATCTCTTTATTTATCTGTCCTGTACAGACTCAACTTGAAACTAAACTAAACTAAACTAAATTGAGAGCAGTGACGCATACAAACGTATTCAATAGTCAAGCTGCATGTTGACTACGACAAATTCATACATGTTGGCAGGTCTGCACTAATATTGAAAGTCCTCACTGCCTCTCACGCCCCTCCTGTTCACTGCGTCCCCCCAGGGGGGTTCCACCCCACTATTTGAGAGGCACTGGTTTAGTGGAAAGACAAATGATCTTCGTAAATATTTGTAGATTTCGGCGTGGGTCACATCTGGGAAAACTGAGATTTATGTTATGCAAGTTTAAATATACAGTGCTGACAGACTTTATGATTAAAAAAAAATCTGTACAGAGTAAATCCTCAGCCCTCAGTTGATCTGTTTTCAGGGACGTTTCATTATAGCTGCAGACATATCAAGGTTGAGTCTAGGTTAGATGTTGGAACAAGATTTTGTGTACACTAGTGGGTGGAGTGAGCACAGTTTGTTATGTAGGTGCATGCTTGTTTTGTGTGTTCTATCAGGAGGATCTCCACTCACTAATGTCTGTAATGAGGCCACTCACTGTGGATAGTGGGCACCCATACAAAGACCTGCCTTGAAACAGCTTGATGATTAAATACACATGACAAGTAGGTGGATGCATTTGATTGCTACCGGCTGACCACTGAAGATGCAGGCTGTTGAAAAGAGGTACTGTGAGCGCAAATAATGGCTGCCCAGTTTCATACTGCATTACAAAAGAGTATGGGCACACAGTCTATTTGTATCTTATTGATTAAGGGTCAATTTCATGCAGATAGAAACTAAACTTCGGTGTGTCTTATTTCAGTAAATAAGCCCAGAAATGGCCATTCTTGGTTGGGATTTGACATTACTGTAGTATCAGTAATTATAGTAGCTTTTATAGGACAAAGAAAATTTATCTGGAGACATAAATGGTATTGGTAACTTGAGTCAACGAAATACGACAACACGTCACACTAAAAGGCAGTAGAACCATGCGATTTCTTCCAGCCAATAACAGAAAAAAGATTATTATAGCATTGTATTGTTCAAATACAATGACAATTACTGCTGCTGTCCCCGTGAACCAACCCCAGATAAGCCAAGACGATGGATGGATGGACAATTATTGTATTCACCCAATTGTAAAAACAACCCTGAAAATAAGAATTAATCTGTTTCCATCTCAAGATCCTTTTTCTTTTTTGTTTTTTTTTTAAGGCAAAACCAAAGACATTCATTCATCCTTAAACCTCACTAGTGTCGTGAGGGTATGCTGGAGCCTGTACCAGCTGACTCCAATCGCAGGGCACATAGAGATAAACAACCATCACGCTCACATTCATACCTATGGACAATTTAGAGTCGCTAATGAACCTAACATGCATGTTTTCGACATGCGGGAGGAAGCCAGAGTACCCGGAGAAAACCCACGCATGCATGGGGAGAACATGCAAGCTCCACACAGAGATGCTCAACAGCGATTCAAACCCAGATCTTCCAGATCTCCTGACTTTGTGGCCAACGTGCTAACCACTTGGCCACTGTGCGACCCAAACCAAAGATATATTTAATGTTTTTTTTATCATGTTTTCAACATCAGTCATATCATATTTTGTTCATCATATATTATTGATAATATTTCCTATCTGCTCTGCAGCTGTTTGATGACTTCATTGATCACCATTATCTTAAAATTAGCACCATAACTTCTCCTCTGTTGTTACCTATTGCTGTGTTTTCACACTTTTGGTTCAGTACTAAAATGGATTTTTAAAAAGACTGCATGGACCAAAGGCTGTGGAGTGAAGAAAGTATTCATAAAGTAAGGACATGATTGGACAGCTTTTGTGACTGTGAGGGAGCTGCCAACCCTCCCTCACTGATCAGGTGTATGCCCCGCCTACACAATCTAACTTTTCTATTTGTGTACACTGTATCTAGTTTCTTATGACATTTTGGTTAGTCCTTTATTTATATTATATTTATTTGCCAATTAATCTTCATTAACTGCTAATGATCGGATCCTTAATTAGTTTTTCACATAGAAGTTATTGGTTGTTTCTAATGTGTCATCAGTTTCTCTTTTCTTTGAGGTGATTGGTTGAGGCACAAGCATGGAAGCGCGCCCATGTGAGGGCAGGCCAGGTGCATGTCATCACCCTGATTGGACTCTCCCAAGTTTCACCTGGAGGAGGGGAGGGTTAACTATGCAGTTCTTTTTGTAAATATAGCTACATACTTGAATTTTCAACATTATATCATTGAATCAACGTTGGACTTCAGTGGTGATTTAGCATCTGTTTGCACCTGCTGCTAACATTGAAACAGTGTTGACTTAATGATATACCATGGATCAACATGATTTCAATTGTAGTTCAAGTAATGTGAACATTTAACGTTGACATTTCAGCGTAACTAAAATCAGTGTTATTTCAATGATAAATCCAGAAGAAATAGGGCTCATTTAATGCTATTCAATACCACCATTTCAATGTAATAACTATAACTATTGGCTATGCCAATCAATACCAGCGTGTTTGATCACTCCCTTACCAAACCTTGCATTTGACTTTTCTTGCATGTTTTGTTTACACACTTTTCTAGCTGTCACTGGCGGCAGATAGCTAGCTTGCTAACTAGAGTTACCCGCCTAGCTTCTGTTTTTCGGACTCCAAATGTGACTTTTTACCTCAGTGACATTTTGTTTTTAAAACAAACAAGCAATGCAATTAGTTCAGAGCTCGTTTTTGTCCCACAAGAAAGCTACAAGTGGATATCACGTTCATGGGGTACGTACAAATTTTTTCAAATGTCACTGAACAATTTTACTCTCTTGTTGTCATTATACTAATTATATCTTGCCCTCAAAACTCTATTTGTGTGTTGGTGTTTAATCAACATAAACACATGCTGTGTCTAGCCTTATTATGAGGATGCTATCACAAGGGTCACCTATCTTGCTAGCTGATTTTGAGTAGCTCACTAATGGGTTAAGGAATATTTGCTTCATCTCTCAGTAGTTTTTTATCGTAAGTCTTCAGACTTTCAGACTCGATACCTTTATATAATGCCAATTGATCACAAAGTAGCGTAAAGACCATGGCCACACTCTTTAGTAGAGATCTGCTTGGTAAATAAAGTATTGTACAATTTAAATGTTGCCAGTCATAAATAAAGCAAAAATATTTGACAGCTCTGATAGTGATGAAAGTTGGAGACCCCTGCAACCTGGACACTGATTTATTCTGTTTTAACTTTAGCCGGACAGATTTCTATTGAATAGTTATTTGTATAATTTTATTGTTAATTTGGTTGAACAGTTGATTTTCGATGCATTCGTATTACTCCAAAACATGTACCAAATTAAATTCAGGTTTGTGTCAAATAGTACAAAAATAGTTTCACACAAATAAAGGCAAAAAAAAGACAATCCACCCAAATGTTTATTTTTGAATAATTACCTGTTTGCCAGGGACCCTTGGAATTTTTGAACGGCCCTGGCCAATAGTACTCAGCATAAAATCCTGATCGGACCATCCCTAGTTTTAAGAAAAAAAAACGTCTTAAAAGGCCTTGTCTCTTTCAATGCCACAAAATAGTCCGTTTGGAATTTGCTTGAGAGCACTAAACATGGGACATTGAAAGATGGAAGACAGTTTTAATCTCTGATGAGAAAAAAATGTAACGTTGACGGTCCTGATGGCTTCCTACATTACTGGCATGACAAGGAGATCCCACCTGAGATGTTTTCCACACAGCACAGTGGAGGGGGCGCCATCATGATCTGGGCTGCTTTTTCCTTCAATGGTACTATTACTACTATGGAATTATTTAAAGTGTTTTATTTTACGTTGTTATGGGGATCGAGTGTTATTAAGTCATGTTCAAAATGTGAATTATTTTATCTTTATGTACTCTGACTTTGACAGCAAGTGGATGCTTTTTCAAAATTGGTTGGGAACCATGTGCTTTATGGAGCATTTGCATCATCAAAATATGAAGAAATCTCTAGTATTTGCTTATACCTGTAGTACAAACTATAGAAGTTAGTGTGCATGCTCCTAATCGTCTCCCAATTTGTGTTTGGCTGTACTTCCTGTCAACTGTTCTTGTACTGTGTACTATTCATGTGCCTATATTTACCTTTTTATGCTCAATTAACTGCCTGCTGTTCTGTCTGACATTCATCTTTTGTACTGACAAGACTGCTGCCCTTAATCCAGGGTTGCACAACACCTCTATTCAACTGTGCATATGACAACTGAACCTTTTTTATCTGCACTCTTCAATTATAGATTTTCTGGAATGATTTATGGAATTTTACGTAATGATTTTAGAAAGATTTTATGTTGTATGGAATGATTTTATGAAGTGATTTTAACCGTCTTTTCTGTAAAGCACTTTGAATTACCTTGCGTATGAATTCCATCCATCCATCCATTTTCTATGCTTCTTCTCCTCATTAGGCTCATTAGGCTCATATGCTGGAGCCTATCCCAGCTGACTTCGGGCGACAGGAGGGGTACACTCTGGACTGGTCGCCAGCCAATCGCAGGGCACATATTGTGCTCTGTAAATAAACTTGCCTTGCCTGTCATGCTGTCAGTCTTCACTTAAGCAGCGCCTACTCACTGTTGTACCTCACCTGCAGCTCCTTCAGTCATTTAGTGACATCATAAGTGCTAATAATGAGTAATGATGGCAATTAATGTCACTTCAACTCAGCAACGTGGTGCTGGGGCTGGCTTTAGTTATCGATCCCTTCTGAATGTGTCTGGGATGTTGGCGCCGTGCACGAGCGACTTGTGACCCAAAGGATGACGGATAAAAGTACCATATGAACATCACCAGCTGAGCTGAAGACAAGCCTGATCACATTTTATTTTTCTTTCAGTGGTTATGCAATCCGATTTGCGACTGTGCTATTAAAAAAGTACTCAAATTTCCTGTTGTGTTCTCGGTAGCTGGTAATCAAAGAATAATAGGAGTGTAAAGGTGACTATAGGGGTATTATTTCATGCCCACAAGGCTCTAATAATGGTTAAAAAACATATTTAGAATGTCATAAACAGGTTTTCTGTACTCCAACTATGAAAATATTCTGTTATTATTAAATCCTATTTTGCAGATAGCACGGCCAGGTCTGGAACTAATTAACCGCGATAAATGAGGAACGACTGTAGATAGTAAGCTTTGCATGAGTGTCAGTTATAGGCAAAAGCTTCAACAATTACATTATGTTGTATACAAATCCAATTTTTGTGTAAGATGCTAGCGAGATAACATAATAAATACTATATTGACACCAATATAAGACAGTATTTTTTTTTCCTCAAAAAGACATGGTTTATATAGGACAAAATTCATTGGAAGTCTCTCTGCTCCTCTCACACCCCACGATGTGCCCAATTGCGCTTTAAAACTATATTAAAGGCATTTAGTGAAATCTGTGCTGGTAGAAATATAAAAATAACTAACATATTCAACCAAGCAGATGACACATTATGTCCAAAATGTTTTTTTTTTAAACTTTTGGTTGGAACCCGCGGACTGAACCACAAGTGTGAACGCATCCTTAAAGGTTGGACAAGTTAACAAACAACCGAGTTATGATGCCAATTTTAAGATAATGGTGATGAATGAAGCAGTCTTCTAACAACTGTCAAGCAGCTAAGACATATGATGTCCGATATTATTGTAATCTATCAGTTTGTATTTCACTTTGTTTTTTCTGTAAAAGCGGTCATCTCATATTCAGGGACGTCTTATATTCTTAAATGATAATACTATAAAATGAAATACAAAAAAATCCAAAATACAAAAAATCATCAGTCCTACCAATATAATTTATGGTTAAAAAAAAAAGAAGGCTAAAGCTGCACTGCAATCATTTTCTTCCCATTTAGGTAAGAATACAAACCAAAAGCCTCTGAGTTGTCAGAACGTAATATCTAAAACAACCCCCAAAATAGCCTGACAATATTCCCCTGCGAGTGTGTGGTGGGACATTTATTGGTGATTTAGGGGTTCTTGTACAGAATCCCCACAAGATACGGCAGTATGTTTCTACTCAGATGAAAATATGTATATTTTACCTACAAAATAGTCATCAAGAGCCGAGTGGCTTAATGTCTACGATGTTGCCAGTCTCAGTCTTTGGCCCAATATTTAAAGTTTATTTTTATTTTGTGAAACAAATTCACATGCAATTTCACAACAGACAATTTAGTGACGTTTGTTCTTAATCATTCATTTATATGTACAAGTCAATGTTAAGGCAATATGTGATCAAAGTTGGTGTCTGGGGGAGGGGGCAAAAAAGTTTGGGAAACCCTCTCCTAGAGTGATGCCTTCCCCCTCCACTAATGGAGAGTTTCCTGTCTCTGAAGATCTCCAAACAAACTCACAGAAAGAATTTGTAAACATCTAATGAACAGAAACAAGGGCGTGTCGTGTCAAATTGATGATTTTATGAGTATAAAGCCTTTAAGTTGAAAGACAGTTGTCTTCAGTTCTTCCTGTGTGACACCATTAAGACAATATGTTTCTACTTTTTAAAGTGTCAATACAGTAACATAAAAAATTCACACCAAGTGTTAAATGGTTCCAGACCCAACAGTGATAAGTCAATTTCTGCCAAGTAGTGTTTACGACCTTCTAACTCCGGTTTTTAACATTATTAGAGCCCTCTAGAGATGAAATAACACCCCATAGTCATCTTCACGCTGGTATTACCAAATATAGTAGACATAAGAGACAATAAGACACATTAGACATACATAAGGCATAATATAGGCTCACACATAGCATTGGAAGGGTTCCTTGTTGTTTTTTTACTTCCTGTTCTGAACAGTACTTCCTGTAGTGGCTATTTGTCTCATTGTAACATTACTGACACCTAGTGACCAGAGTAGAATACTACATATGATCATGTCTTCGAATGTGTCTTCTGAGTGCCTTATATTTGTATTTTAGTTCATTTTGCCATTTTTATGCCTTTAAATGCTTAATTTGAGCAAAAACCGTGTGAGTGACGTGTGAGTGACGCTGCAAAATTCAAAGCGTGACGTGGCTTTACATTACTTACTTACATTACTTTACATTAAGGGATTACTGTAAATAGGTGAATTCATACATTTGAAAAGATTTTTATCTTTGTCAGAGGATGGTAGCCTAAATGTGGGGCCCTCTAAGCAAGCAAAGAGAAGAGAATTAGGCAAATCCAGATGACTACCATCAGGCGTTATGGCGCGAGTATGCTGTTTCATCACCAGCGATGAATACAGATGATGAATACCTTCTTTTTTGAATAAATTGATTATGGCATATTGTCTTTGAAGTTGGAGCATGGGGACGGAGAGGACTGAAACATTCCCAGGTAAGGTAAGGATTATGAAGAATAATAGAGTGTGTAATCATGCTTTTTAAAGTTGACAGCTCGGATGACCTCCAGCCTCCTTTGCAGGAACTTGGCGATTCCTTGGCGACACACTGTCAATTGCTTTCCTTTCCAGGAGGAATGTAGCTGTTGTTCACCATAGAGTTACTCATCCTTTCACCATGTTGGACACAGGTAAGAGTTGTTTGTCTGTATGTGCCGGATAAGTGGTACAAAATGAATGAATAAATGGGAGCTAGTCCTGCCTGTGCAGCGTCAGCAATTTGCAGGGGTTGAGGTCAGTGCTCATCTCAACTTATCAGCTCATCTAAGCATTCCTTTGTGGACCTGGCTTTGGAAAAGAAAAGGGTCAAAAGATGTCAAACTGCTACAATGTTGGAAGCATAGAATTGTTCAATATGTCTTGGTAAGATGAACAATTAAGGTTTAGGGGGAAATAGGCCAACTGATTAAAAGGTGGGTCATTGGGTTTGTCTTCACCTTAGATCAAAAGTATTCGCCAGTACACGCTGCTTATCATACCACACAAAATGGCTGAAGTTGCTGGTTTCAAATGTCAACCCATCTATGTAAACAGTCACTGCATAATAGTTGTTGCATTGTGAGGGAAAACAATCAGCAACCCAAACTACTGCTGCCCAAAGAAGGAGCTGCTGGCTGACAAAAACAGCTTGCAGTGAGATTATCTCAAGTCTATCTCATGATTGTTCTTCTCCAGACTGAAAGTCATCTCTTACTTTTGTTTGACTTATTTACTCAAAGGGAGTGCACTGATTTTGTGTTTTATGCGGTCAAGGAGGCCTTGTGGTCTCTTGATTTGACCAAAAGTGTACGACAAACCAAATATTTCACAAACTTGAGAGTTTGAAGACAGCGAAACAACATACAGAGTAAATAGATGGGTGTTTCTCTACCTCTTGCGTTGGCAATCCCAGTCACCATTAATTAGCACTGCTGTGACTATTCAGCTTTCTTCCACATTCATTGTCTTTGTCACTTCCTTTAACATCATCATAGAACCTATTTTTGTCTCAAGATTTTGGAAATTTGGGGTCAAAAACCAATCAGTCCTGACGAAAACTGAACGGATGACTAACCTTAACGCAGAACCAATCTTTTAACAAACATCTCACAAAGCTCGCCACAGAAAGGACCATATGTGGCGTGCGCACTGCTAATCGAGAAAACTAATCTACCACTCTCAAAGCAGAACCAGTCTTTTAAGTCACATGTTGCAAAGATAGGCGGAGGCACAGTGTGCATTGCAAGTCCACTGTCTGTTTTTGTGAATGATATATAATATGACAATTCACAGACTCAAGTAAATGTACTAAAATTGCATGTTTGTAGAAGACTAAGGTTTTGTTCATGTTGCCCGGAAATTTAAAACGGTCCATTCTTGTATAGTTTTCACATCGCCTAATGATGACAAATGGTGCCTGATGTTACCAAATTGTCAATAAAATGGAACCAACCCATCTGAAATTGTCTCGTTTATTGATTCGAGCTGAGGGGAAGCAACATTCACTCCTTTCAAAGTCAGACACAGGCTTGCTATGGAAAGCCTGTCACACTGTTGACACAGTCAGATGACAGATACACTTAATAGGTTAACAAGTGTAGTGTGGCTGCCACATTTAACACACAACATTAGCGACTTTGTAAACATACATCCGCAGCTTATGTATTTTTACTGTTAAACTGTTTATGAAGAGGTACACATTTTGACATTCATGCCCGCTCCACTTTCGCAGCTTCACTGTGTCATTTTTTTTTTCCAAATATATTAATTTATTAAACTTGTTAATGTTGTTTTAACATATTGTGACCCTGTAAATGTATGCAGGTGCATTTGGGCTTTCACTGGAATCTTGATAAGCTTTCATAGCAGAGTAAAAATAAAGTTACTTGGAATGAGAAAGCATATCCTGCTTGGACAATGGTGACATTATGAATTCGCGTTCATATTATTGCTATTTAATTGGGTTTTTACTGTTTACTGTTACATACTTACCAGCTCCAGTTAATATATAATAGCAAGGAGAAATTGAAAATACAGGTCAAATGTTTATGTTTTCCTGTATATGTATCCTCTTCAATGGGTCAAGACACTTATGCATGTTTGGTTTCTGCTCACAGGACAGTGCTCACTCACTTCAACTCCTCCCCTCGGCCAGTACACCCATAGACAGATGAGAGGGAGGGAGGGAGGGAGAGCGACCGAGTGAGAGAGCGAGAAGAAAAGAAAAAGGTGGGCCCTCACTCTGATGCACTCGTGCACTTCTTGCCACAGAGTCACTGTTCTCCATCATTATCAAAGTGTCGGTGCTGTAGGAAGTCACAGAAGACATCCTGTGGATAGGGCTAACTTTTTACCCTTTTTTTCACCAACTCTGCGAACTCATATTGTTTCAGCTTTTAGGCAAACGTATTTTTTTTTCAGAGAACATGTTGACTCCATTAGGAAGCCCTCATCTATGGAAGCGTGGGAAGTCTGGGCTGAAGTCTTAGTGCGGTCATGCAACTCTCCTAAGGCGAGCCATGTAAGAACATTAGTTCTTTGCGAGCAATTATCACATTTCAGACTTTTTAGGAAAAAAGTTGATGTGGTAAACTTCTATTGACTGAGCTGGTGAATAATGGATGACAACCTTAGCACATTAGTGTCTGCTTCAGGGAACATCACTTCCCCCTACCACCCTGCTGAGGGATCCTGGATCCTCCTCGTTTTGGTCACTGTCATTGCCATTATAGTGGCGGGAAACCTGCTGGTCATCATCGCTATTGCTTCCACTTCCCAGCTCCAGACGACAACAAACATCTTCATCATGTCTTTGGCGTGCGCTGACCTCATCATGGGGGTCCTGGTGGTGCCCCTGGGGGCCACCATTGTGTTGACAGGCAACTGGCAGCTGGATGAAATCTCATGTGATTTCTGGACCTCGGTGGACGTCTTGTGCGTGACGGCAAGCATCGAGACGCTCTGTGTGATAGCAGTGGACCGCTACATAGCCATTACGAGGCCACTCAGACACCAGGTTCTGCTGTGTAAGTGGCGCGCCAGGGCAATCGTTTGTTTAGTGTGGCTCGTTTCCACCTTAATCTCCTTTGTGCCAATTATGAAAGGATACTGGCGTGCAGATGACGAGTATGAAGCCAGGATGTGCTACGATGTCCCCACTTGTTGTGACTTCGTTACCAACCGGGCCTACGCCATTGTATCTTCTACAGTGTCTTTTTACATTCCTCTCTTCATAATGATCTTTGTGTATGCAAAGGTCTTCCTAATAGCAAGGCAACAGGTGCAGCTCATTGATAAGAATAGAATGCGTTTCAAGCATGAGTGTCTGACTCTGCAAATGCAAGTTGGTTCCAACCACAACAATGTCCTCCAGTCAGAATGCATGGGCCAGGGTGCATGCAACAGCGCCATGGGAAGGAAGGGCGTCAAGCGAAGACCATCACGGTTATTGCTTGTGAAAGAACACAAAGCCTTAAAAACCTTGGGTATCATCATGGGGACCTTCACTGTGTGCTGGTTGCCGTTCTTCGTCGCCAACATCATCAACGCTTTCGACCGAAACGTTCCATCAGAGAGGATATTCAGACTCTTAAACTGGCTGGGCTACGTCAACTCTGGTCTCAATCCCATCATCTACTGCCGCAGCCCAGAGTTCCGCACTGCTTTCAAGAACCTTCTGGGTTGCCCGTGGCTGTCAACCCTGTGGATCAACACATTCTATAAAGAACTGAGAACTCGATGCTCGTGCTTTCCATGGCAGACCGAGTCGGGCTTGGCAGGCTCTTTCCACAAAACTCCAACTGGTAGCCTGGCCAGTACTCAAGGGAGCAACAAGAGCGAAGAGGCTTCACCTATTCCAATCCAGTCCAACGGCAACACAATGTTCAGCGACTTATCACAACCTGAACCCAAATTGTAAGTTGTTTTGTTTTTTTTACGTTTGTCTTTCTCAGAAATTGACACACTTGGCTCTGACTGCTGATGCTTTATGCCTACTGCTTGTTCTAAACACAAACGCTGGCCTGCCATAGGAATGTCATAGCAATGAATATCTATTTGCATGACAGCGGCTGAGCGATGTCCTCATCCAGCCTTTGTCCTTCTCAGTAGAGTTCAGCGTAAAATTGTCAGGCTATCATGTGATAGGCCGAAGCGACAAGTACCAAAGTTGGAAAATCCAACTCACATAATTTATCACACTGACACATGCTTTGTGCTTGATCGTGGCTCAACCAAATGAAAAGAAGTGTTAACCCCATCATCTTCCTTTGTTGTCATACATATTTCGGTGATGATAGCCTCAAATTTATTCATGATTGGTATAATAATGATTTTAATTCTACATTTTATTAATTGTCTCCTTTCTGCATGCTCAAGGATACAGTATGCAACACATCATTGATTAAAGAGACCCTTGGAGACTGCTAGTCTTGCTAATTAAATCCAATTATCTTAAAAATATATAAATACTAGGTATCATATACAACTGGATATACTTTATAATTACATTTAAATGCATGAGGACTGCTACTCTACCAGTTATTCTATCATCCCATCCATCCATTTTCTATACCGCTTGCACTTACTAGGGTCGTGGGTATGCTGGGGCCTATCCCAGCTGTCTTCGAGCAAGAGGCGGGGTACACCCTGGACTGGTCGTTATTGTTATTATTATTATATTCTCATTTCAGCTGTAATTAATCTTTTGGGTTGGGTGGTAAAGCACTTTACCACGTTTTATTAAAATATTATATTGTTAATATTGTGCTTTTTTGGTCAATGTGTGTGAGGAAAGCATCGTTCACTGGAAAGTAGCCCAACACAGTGAGCTTTGTGGCACATATTAGCACATATTAGCATGGCTCCTTGCCAGTCATGGGGCCTCATTGAACCCTGCCCAACACCCAACGCTGCAGATAAATCGTTATCATTTATGCACAGGATGTTCTTCCCGATTAACTGCGGAGGCTGTTTACCACACAGGTTACACGAATTTGAACTGCATATTATTGGAGTCATGTTTACGCCAAAGTTGGCTCTCATTATGAATAATGAAGCCAGTTATAACAAGGACACCATGGTTTAGGGTTAATAAATGCTTATTAGATTATTAGTTTGTTCGCATGTTATGAAGCCTTAATACATTTCTAAGGACCATTTCATAAGAAAAGCTAAAGGGACTTCCAAATGAACAAATAGTAAGACTACATTGAGCCTCTTAATCATATCGCTAACAAATGTGTTGTAAGTTATGAATGTTAGAAACTTCAGGTGATCCCATATTATAGCTCAAAATAAATCTATTCAATTTGGGAATATTAGAGAGAATGTCCATCCATCCATCCATTTTCTATGCCGCATATCCTCATTAGGGTCGCCGGGGTATGCTGGAGCCTATCCCAGCTGACTTCGGTCGAGAGGCGCGGTACACCCTGGACTGGTCGCCAGCCAATCGTAGGGCACATATAGACAAACAACCATTCACACTCACATTCATACCTATGGACAATTTAGAGTCGCCAATTAACCTAACATGCCCTCGCGACCCTAATGAGGAGAAGTGGTATCCAGATAGAAAATGGATGGATGGAATTGTGACAAATATAGACGCGTATTTGTTCAGTCAGTTCTGATAAACCACTATTGGTAATATCTGCTAGCTGGTGGTGGTGCTCTTTTGTTGCAAAAAAGTGAAAATTTGTGGTCGAAGAGGAACAGCACCTTTTATGTAAAAGTTACTCTGAGCTTTAACATTTAACTGTACAAAATTGGTAATTTAAAAAAAAAATGTCATTCATAAATCTGTCGGCCAGTTTTGTGCAAGGAAGATTCTTCATTTTCAATATTTACTCAAGTATGTTACGTATTATTTGCCTCCTTTTACACAGCAATAAGCAATGCTGTTATAAAATAAGAGACATGGGGCATATTTAAAAAATTACATTTTAGGAGTTTCGTGGAGGTCTGGAGTGAATCAGCTTGAGCAGCAGAGGTGGGGAAGAAAAACAATGATTCAGGATTTCATTCATTTAACAACCATAAATGCTTGTAGCCACCACGTTATGCGTTCTATAATCTTTCTGTATATCAATTTGCTTTTTTTTTTAGCATTTTTAAATCATGTTTTAGATAAATCATGTCAATGAAAAATGTTGGGTCACTCCCAAAACTTCTGTCTATGACATTATCTGCCGCTAAGGCTACACCAATCAATTCCAAGTTACTAACAGCTAAGTTGATTTTTTTAAAGTAAACATGCTGACTAGTGAGGGCCTACATTTCACAGAGAGGCCATTCTCAATACTTGTTTACAGAGAAATGCATACACGCATACAGTATCAACGCAACCCTTATCAACATTGCCAACAGCCCACACAGTCTGTCACGTAAGCACCATGCTAATGACAAGTTGTACTTGTTTATGGATTACTACAAATTCAACATTTCTTATCTGTCATGATCTTTTCTTATCTTTAACCAAAGTGTGTTCTCCATTCCATACATACAGAACATCAAATCCAGACATTGCTAATAACACTCGTTACCAAAAGCCCCAAAGAATAATAGCCGTGCCAAATGTTATTTACGTGAATAGGTGTCTTTTAGCAGGCCTAATCAGTGTTATTTTTGCGGCCTAAAATGCCTGATTTTGTGGCAGCTCTTTCAAAAAGTTGTGTTAAAAGCTGCAATGTTTTCAGGCTTAGTTTTTTACGCTCAATCAGCTTGTGATTTATCAATTTGTTGTGAATGTTTTACGTGTTATTTGTAACCATAGCCTCAAAAAAAGCACACGGTTTCAACAAATCTAACAAAATATGCTTTGTTTGCATGTTGAACTCGAGTGTAGAGCACATTATTGAACCCTGACAGCAATTTACCAGTCGCCCTGGGATCTCACAGGCCTTTTCAGACATGCCTGAGGTCCCAGGAGTTTTTCCCAGGAATTGTGATGGAAGTTGCAGTGTTTTTTTTAAGTGATTGTTGCCTTATAATTGTGCGAAAAAGTAAGGATTGCAATATATTGTTGTGATTTTTCCTCTGTGTAATTATAATATGGACATTTGTTGAAGAATAAGTCATTAATGAACAGTCTTCACATGAGAAAAAAAGAAAAGAAAATCTTTCACAGTTAAAATTATTTAAATATAAATATAATACAACTCATATCTGTCTCCTTTCTTCCTCTCAATAAGCACGGTGCGTCCTCCCCTAACCCTAACCCACCATGACGATAGAGAACATTGCGAGTGCCAGAACTTTGATAAAGGAGGTGAGAAACACTACTGAATTTAAGAAACATCTCGTAGCAAAGTACAAAGCTGGCGTCTGTTACAATAGTATTGTAATGTAAAGGTTCCTAGTTAACACAGGTTGCGCGGGGAACGATTTAAGGTGGACACATTATAGAATGTGATGATTGAAAGTAGTGATGACTGTTCCTGCTGCTGAAGTTTACAAGAAAGTTCAAGTGAGCACGTTTACAGCTCTAACCGTCCACTCTTTAAAGTTTTTAAGTGACTAGAATGAAACAGCACCCATGTGGCTTTTCCATCCCTTCCCCTCTACTCAGCTTTGTGTTTGCCCATCATCTTCAGTAAAGGTAAACGTGATGTTAAATGTTTATTCATCCATTTCATCCGTCATTTAAATGTATTGCGCTTGCTTTTCTGCAAGTAAAACTGTAATTATTCTCTTATTCTCTATAAAATGTGAACACACACACACACACACAAACACACACATACAGTCTTCAGACCACCCTTGTTTCTTCAGTTTATTGATCCATTGTAATACCTGGTACAACTAAAGGTACATTTGTTTGGACAAATATGATGATAACAAATATAGCTCATAAAAGTTTCATTTAGGAGCTGATATCTTGCAACTTCCATGGTTTTCTTGATAATAACCAAAACATTTAAGTTCTTACATGAATAGCTATAGCATTGTACTGCCCAAAAATGTAACTCTTATGAGCTATTTTTGTTGTCATTGTTATATTTGTCCAAACAAAGGTACCTTTAGTTCTATCAGGCATTAAAATGAACAAGAAACTGAAGAAACAAGGGTGATCTAATCATTTTTTCCATGACTGTATACACACACACACGCACATTTGTTCCTTTCTTTCTTTTTCTGGGTGTCTGTAACGAATTTGGATTTACATTATTATTATTATATTATTATTATACATTATTATTCTTATGGGAAAAATAGTTTCGGGTTTTCATATGTTCCAGTTTTTGTAGGACCTTTTGGAATGGATCAATGACAAAAATGACTGCAAATAGTGAAGTGAAAATAAAATAGTGAAGTGAATAGTGAAGACGCTCGCGGTAACGCCACTCTTCTTCCGTGGCGGAGCGCCACATTTTTGTATGTGTTCCACAGCGGAGGAAGATGCGAGCGTCTTCATTACATACACTTGAATGCACAGGCGACAGTGGGCAGGGATACGGCGGGAGAAAAATACCACGCCGAGCGCTTTGTGAGGTCTGTTTTTTTGAGGAGGCATTTTTATGATAGAAATGTATTACTCTTTTGAACGCTTATTGTTTTTAGAAGCCAAACTTGTTACTCAAATGGCCCCTGCTACGAAGCAGAACTACGTTCCTCGTCACGGATCTCTGACCAGAACTAGACTCACGGGACCAATTGGGGGAGGGGGGATAGTCACTGTTGATATACTCCACTGCCGATGGGGATGTCACACAACTTCATGTCAAAAAATCCGAACTATCCCTTTAAAGCAACATAACACACATTCTTTAACCAAACTTCACCTCCGTAGAGACAACAAGCTTGAGCTCACATCTCAGTAGTCCATGGCCAAATGACAGGGCTAACTCACCCCTTAAATACCTCATGGCCTGTACCACCGACATACCAAATAAATCTGGAGATTAAAACATACTGTCGCTTGTCAAGATCAACACACAATCACACACAATTACATTCCTCTTTCTCCTAACATTCTTGAAACACAATGACCATTGTCCTCATAAATAATATCCATTTGTCCCTCTGTGACATATTCAACCCTTGAGTTGAGTCGATTCAGTCCTATCATTGATTCCAGGTGTGCTTCCCCGGAGATCCAGACCAACGTTGCGATGAGATGGAAGTGTCAATGGGTGAATGTTTGATCATCCTAAATATTGTCTGTTTCAATGCAGATGTGGTGGCCTGGTTGGAATTATTTTGCATTCATGCACCACTCAGGTAGTGTGCGCCCTTTCCAAGTGTCTAGAACCCAAAAACAGTGACAGTACAGTACATGGTCCAACTGTCAACACAGGGCTTATGAAAATAATTGCTGTACTGCTGTGTAGTGTGTGTTTCACACAGTTGCTGGCTGTCAAAACCTATCAAAAAGACATGCTAATGCTGACAACATTGCTACTTGATCTGTGTTGAAAACGTCAATATCAAAAAACAGACGATGGCGAGCACAGATAGCACCACATTAGATGATCTGAACAAAAACCGGGGGTCTCATCTAAATTGGATGGAAGTCTGACTAAAAGTCTCGTATGCCAGATTTTGCTAGATGAGCCCAACCTGCAAGGACATCTTTGTAAAAAAACAAACAAAAAACTTAATGTACTGTACTTAATGTAACTTAATGTTTTGTTGTTGTATGTGATCTATGGCAGTGGTCCCCAAACTTTTTTGACCCACGGACCGGCTTGTGCCGACCCCCCATCCACCACTTCAAATTATTACATCGCTGTTTGACATGTGTGGTAAAAAGGCAGTGTGCTAGCATGAATTAACGAGACAAATGTGCACATTAGCACTCAATAAGTCATCAAAACTTACCTTTATGCATTCCCACATAGTATCAGCATTTGAGACCAAAATGAGGTGAAAGAAAAATGCTAAAAATAGAGTAGTCTATTTGTGCGGCGAGAGAAAGTTAGCACACGCACAATGGACATGCGTCAAGTGACACTGATGTAACAGAGAATCCGGCCACTTTTCAAAATAAAACATAAAGAAATTAAATAATGGAAATTATTTTTTCTTTCTGTGCGGCCCGGTACCAAATGACCCACGGCCCGGTACCAGGTCACGGCTCGGGGGTTGAGGACCACTGATCTATGGCATCTGTTAAATTGGGCAAGTGCAGCGTTACAGTGTATACTGTACGTAAGATGTGGATAAAGCACAGAATAGCACTTGTTCAAGGAATACACTTGTGGCGTGGACAAACACAGATCATTGGCAGCAAAGCTACAGACACACAAAACAGCGTGTTCCCAGGAGCAGGGCTTACTAAAATCCCTTTTAAACTGTCAAAATTCCAGTATTAAGGCAAGATTTTGTCCAACACACTAATACACCTTGGGACCTATCATAATCCTTCGCATTGCAATGACGTCAACTAGCTCTGAGAGATTAATAAACTTTGCTAGTTGTAGGGTCGTGAGTATCACTGTAATGGCTCACTGCACCACTGCATCCGACATGTCGATGTCCATCTGAATAAATGCATGGCTCTTATCTCCAAGAGCCATTTGTTTACATCCTCGCACAATACAGTACATCTCCCACCTTTGACATTTGTGGTAGGGTTTTGTAGTCTCACCCCGAGGGTGTTTACATTTTTGCTGAAGAAAGTTGTGTATGTTAATGTGTGTTCTTCTTCTTCTTATTATTATTATTTTCTAACATAATCTTCTCACTCTGAGAATCACATTGCTGATACTGCAAGACGCAAAATGCACTGCAATAGCTAGTGTCACATGACTGCTCCCCACTCCTCTTTTGGCAGTCACTCGTTATCGCTGTACAGCCAGTGTTGCCACGATTACCTTGGAAAAGTAATCAGATTACTGATTACTCCTTTAAATATTTTACTTTATTTTAAGTTAGATTTCAAGTTACTTTATTAGATTCTTTTCCAGCTGCAGTCAGCTGCCTCAACATTAAACTAATCATTTTATTGGCAGGGCATCTTTAACATTAATGTCAACAATATATTTGCTGCCATTGAAGGCTGAACTTTCCTGAAATAAATTGTTTTTTTCATTTTGTAGAAAGGTGTTTAAATATTAAAAAGTGATACATATTTAAAAACAAAGCGTTGCGTTATTATTGGTTGTTGGTGTCAACATTTCAGCTTTTTCTCAGTTGTGCTTTTTGCTCTATTTTTACAATTGTTCTGTTTTCTTTTTTTTTAAATTTTGTTTCTGCAGTGGGCCTCAGGCCAAGAACACATGAGACACACTTTGGGCACCACTGCTTTTGTGGCTCGGGGTTGGGCAAACCATAACTCCATATGGCTTGATGGCTTACTGTTTTGGGTGGGCGATGGTGGTTGAAAGGAGAGAGGCCAAAGTTTTGTTGCGACTGGAGCTGATTGATGCTTTACGACAGTCAGCCTTAATGGCGCAGCTGGAATACTTTTTTAAGGTTCACGTCACGCAACGCTTGTTGCTTGCAGGGGAAGGAAGGCGTGCTGGTGCGGTGTGCGCTGTCACCTCCGGCCGGGCTTTGAGGACTGAGATCAGGGAGCTTGTGGGGTGTGTGTCTGTGGAGTGTGGAGGCGTACAGGCGTGTTCATCGGTCAAAATACATGCCTGTTAGTCACTCTCCGGGAGGGGAGGTCATTTATTTTTTCCAATATTTTCGCAACTGGCGAAGACCCAAAGATTGACAGGTTGGCAATCCCTGCTCAAAATAATGGCTCTATTTCCCACCAGAAAATGCCCATCTCTCGCCTCTCTCCGTTGTGTTGCTACATGCTGACAATGTGACTTGCGGCATGCATGACATCACTCCCCGAAACACAAGAAGAAAGCAAATACAGTATCTCTTTTTACTAAGGAAAATGACAAAAATAGTAATGCACAGTGACTTGTATGAATTGAATCTGATTACTGGTTTGTAAATAGTAACACGTTAGATTACTCATTACTCTAAAAGTGGTTATTTTAGAGTAACGTGTTACCGGCATCTCAATAAATAGCTCTTTTGAGTGCATGTTTTCATGACATGACATGACATGACATTATGATCAGTGGTGCTGAATTTAGATTTGAAACACATTAAATACTGTGTACCTGCATATTTGTCAGCAAAATTCAGCAATGCAAGCTCGATTGCTAGAGTTTAGTAGCCAACATTTGCACTTGAAACAGACATTTTCCACAAAAGAAGGGAAAATGATGAAAATAAGGAGAGTTCTGGTATTTCCGGGAGTGGGGATTCACCTGTATAATCCCTTCTCTGAAACCACTATTAGTAACATATAGGGATGCTCTGATCTATCGGCCACCTATCAATATTGGCCAATTTCCGTAAAAAAACGTGCGATCGGCATATGTCGATAAACGCCTTTCAAAGCAGGTAACAAAAACCAAAAACTTTCCGTGCGGCGGAAAGTCCCACATGTCTGCTGTGTCACACAGGGTTGCCACCAAAATGACGCATCTCGTATTGAGCAGACAAGGGACGTACTTCATCCCGTACTGCCGTGAAAATCAAGTCTGTAAAACCTCAATGGCTTCATTTTCACAACTTGACACAGGCTACACCAATCGATGCCAGCATGGTTTGTTCACTCCTTTATCAAACTTATTGCCATTGGATTTTTCTTGCATCTTTGTTTACACACTTTGCCTGTCTGTCACTTGCTGTTCAAAGTACTGGCTGTACTTGACATTACTTTACATTGGCGGCAGCTAGCTAGCTAGCTAGAGTTATGCACCTAGCTTCTGGACTTCAGACTCCAAATGTGACTTTTTACCACAGTGATATTTTGTTTTTAAAACAAAAAAGGAACGCGGTTAGTTCGGAGCTCGTTTTTGTCCCACAGGGAAGCCACAAGTGGATATCACACTCATGGCATATGTACTACACAAGTGGATATCACACCCATGGCATATGTACTACACAAGTGGATATCACACTCATGGCATACGTACTACACAAGTGGATATCACACTCATGGCATACGTACTACACAAGTGGATATCACACCCATGGCATATGTACTACACAAGTGGATATCACACTCATGGCATATGTACTACACAAGTGGATATCACACACATGGCATATGTACTACACAAGTGGATATCACACTCATGGCATACGTACTACACAAGTGGATATCACACCCATGGCATACGTACTACACAAGTGGATATCACACTCATGGCATACGTACTACACAAGTGGATATCACACTCACGGCATATGTACTAACTTTTTAAATTGTTATTTAATTAAACAACTTCACTGTCTTGTTGTCATAATTATTATGTGTTGTCCTTATTTGTGTGTTTAATGAAAATAAGCACATGGTGTATCGAGCCTTATGATGGTGATACCATCACAGGGGTCTCCTATCTCCTAGCTGATTTTACCTTCACAGTGTGTCAAAAAATATTTGCTTCAATTTAGTCGTTTTTTTATTACAACTGTTGAATTCAGGCTTTATACCTTTACATAATACAACAAATGACCACAAAGACGATGGCTACACTGTTTGGGTGGAGATGTGCTTGGTACATAACGTAGTGTACAATTTAAATGTTGCCAGTCACAAATAAAACACAAATAGTGGACAGCTCTAATAGTGCTGAAAGAGATAGAGACCCCTGCAACCTGGACACTGAATTTATTCTCTTTTAAGTTGATCAGGACAGATGTCTGTTTAATAAAGATATTTATTTACATTATTTTATTCAGTTAATTTTGTTATCTTGAGCTAAAAAATAATTATTGAACAGTTTATTTCCCATGTATTTGTATTACTCCAAAACATGCATCAAATTAAATTCAGGTTTGTTCCAAAACGCACACAAATTGTTTCACACAAACAAAGGCAAACATATTTTTCAAAATAATGACCTATTTACCAGGGGCCCTTGGAATTGTCTAACAGGTCCCCTGAACAACAGAACTCATCATAAATGAATTGAAAAATGTACAGTTAATTCATGTGATTGGTAACATATGCTCTCAATTTAAATGCCCGTGATTTGAATCTGGCATCCCTACTCTTTAGTCAGACTGATTAGATTAGATTGTTCCAGCTCCTTATACCAGTTTTATTTACATTCTGGCTATTAAACTACAAAACTAATAGGTTATCCATTCACATGATTCCACAAAATGGATGTTCCTCAATCCTTGTGTCTTTTTTGTGGTCTGTCATGTGGCGACATTCTTGCCATTTTCACTTTATCCATCCATCCATCCATTTTCTGTGCCGCTTAATCCTCATTCGGGTCGCGGGGGTATGCTGGAGCCTATCCCAGCTGACTTTGGCCGACAGGCGGGGTACACCCTGGATTGGTCGCCAGGCAATCACAAGGCACATATAGACAAACAACCATTCACACTCACATTCATACCTATGGACAATTTAGAGTCACCAATTAACCTAACGTGCATGTCTTTGGAATGTGGGAGGAAACCGGAGTACCCGGAGAAAACCCACACACGCACGGGGAGAACATGCAAACTCCACACAGAGATCAAATTAGAGACAAATTTCATATTTTTTCCCACACACCTTCTTTGACATGATTTTTGTTGTTGTTCATGGTCATCCTCAAACTTGATGGATGGACGTATTTGCATTGCGTAGTGTGAGTCTTCCTGAACAGACGTATGCAGTGGGCATGACGGTAGTTGTGTTTGAAAACAATAGTGAACTTGCGTAAAAGAATGCAGGACTGAGGCATGCTTACTGTAATTAGCGAGAACAAAAATACAGCACGAGGGAACTGGCAGAATAGTGGTATCAACAGTGTCTGCTCGTCAGGACGGCCAACATACTTCGACAGGAAAAACAATTGTCGCAGACTTTTATCTGATTGCAACTGACATTCCATATAAGGTGCGTGCAGCAAAGGTTAAGAAGTTGCACAGTAACATTCAGCCAGTTGCATTTTGAAAAAAGACAAACTTCGTACTGGAAATTTGCACATACAGTATGCCTGTCTGTGAAAATGTATTAGTCATTCAGGGACCACACGACTGTTGCAAATGTTGCCATTCAGCTCCTTGTTAGAGAGCAGCATGGACAGTTGACAGGAAAGTCAAACACGCACCACACGAGGGGTCACCAACGTGGTGCCCGCGGGCACCAGGTAGTCCCCCACGACCACATGAGGTGCCCGCAAGCCTGCTTTTCATTCAGGTTTTCAGTTAATAATGAAAGAACAGTAGAAAGAAATGCATTCTGAAATAGAAAATGTGGGTTGTGGACACCAGCATTTTGTTCATGTTGTGGTAAAACAAGCATATTTGCTTTGTTTGGGTTTAAAATAAGCTCTGAAAATAAATGTTACAAAAATGAGTAGCTCTTGGCCATTTTCATTTTGTAAAAGTAGCTCTCACAAGGAAAAACGTTGGTGACCCCTGCTCTACACTGTACTACGTTTTATGAGAGGTTATTTATTTATATGCATTGAATTTTTAGGAAGGAAAAAGTGGCATAGCTAGCCTTTTTCACATCAACACCATCTTCTGGATCCGGTTTGGAATTTGCACACTTGCTGCATTAAACCACAGTTTCTTTGTGTCATGACTCAAAGCGGCATTAACTTAATGGAGAATAAGCTGGTCTCTGTTTCGTCTATTATTCGACGGTATTCTTTTACGTTTATTACTGCCGTACCAAGCCACTTTGCATTTCACGGTTTTTCAAAAATCTATTCATAAATCATGCTGTTTCATGGTTCAATACAGCCAATTACTGGTTTAAAAATATGCATACTTAAGCAAACTGTATGTATTTCTGGCATAAAGTAAGTATTTTCAAGCATAAAAATGTCTAAATGAACTAAAACACAAATATATATTTGTATATGATTTCATTTAAGGCATTCAGAAGACTGTAATAATATGAGAGTATTCTACACTCGTCACTAGGTGTCAGTAAGGTTACTATAATGTTCGGTGAGAAACAGAAGCACCAGACTTGATGACCAGAACAACAGGCTCTTTCTTATTGAAGGTTTGAATTATCTCACAACAGGCACAATAATAACACAATAATAATAATAATAATAATAATAATCCTAATAAAAATACAGGCTACTGTCGTGACTATAATCCACGGCAAACTAAAACTCAACTCTGAACCCCCGACGTCACTTCCTGTCCAACACCGGAACATATTTATGGCAACACACACGAGTATGAGTCTTATTTACATCTTAAATGGTCTATCTTCTGTTATTAAGTCTTTTATATTGCGTAATATGAGTGTAAAGTTATTTCATGTCTAGAAGGCTCTAATAATATTAAAAAGGTCGTAAACAGGTTTTCTATGCTCTAACTACAAAAATATTCAATTATAAATAAGGAATTGTATTTCGCGGAAAGTCATTTATCACTTTCGGGTCTGGAACCAATTAACTGTGATAAACGAGGGATGACTGTATAAAACTTCACTTCTACCCAATGAGACTAAACCTGAATGTCTGTCATCCAAGTCATGCTAATTACAGACTAATTAGTTGATTAAACAGAATTTCTTGAAGATGTTTTTCACCTCTCTAAGAGTCTTTCATTCTTATTAATAATTTTTAAACATTAATGTTTAAAGATTTTCTAGGAAGGAATAAGGGTAGCTGACCAAGCGGCCATGGCTACTGGCAACGAACACAGGTGCATTTTATTGAGATCCCATGCCAAATTCTGAGGGCTGTTGTTATGCCATTCATCCACGACCATTACCTCATGTTGCAGGATGATAATGCACGGCCCCATCGTGCAAGAATCTGTACACAATTCCTAGAAGTTGAGAACACCCCAGTTTTTGCATGGCCTGCATGCTCACCGGACATGTCACCTTTTGAGCATGTTTCGGATGCTCTGGATCGGCTTATACGGTACATGAGGAAAAAGGTCACACCAGATACTCACTGGTTTTCAGGTGCTGACGTAGCAGTCAGGATTTAATCAGTACAACACCAAATGAACTTCTGAAGCCTTTCAAGATATACAGTATTAACTTTAACCTAATCAACTTTGTGTACGTGTGTGTGTGTGTGTGTGTGCGCGCATGTGAATAACTTTCTACCACTCTCCAGCAGTCTGGCGCTCACAGAAATGTATTCCACTCCCTTGTTTGTTCTTAAGCCTAATTGGCCATTAAAAGATGCATTCACTGTGGCAGATGCTGTGGGAAAATTTGTTGTTGGAAATTATATAACAATGTTCACGTTAGTTGAATACTTTGATGTTAAGTCCAAAGTCGTCAAAATTGATTTGATTCCATGTGACAGAGTCCACACCTCTGCCACTCGCCCCACAGAGGTAAATTACTTTAAACCTGGCAAACAAGTCCAACCGATATTCAATCAACAAGAGTGGACCAGAAATAACAGACAAAAGCAATCTATTGTGACACTTTTTGAAGGACTACACAAGTGTTAATGGCTTGTGTGTGTGTGTGTCTTTTTGCAGCTTTATATTGCAGGAAAAAGACGGGTGAGGACTGCGAAGTGTCACAGCACTGAAGTCAAGTGACTCAATGAAGACAATGTGAATCCCAGCAGCCAATGAGGACAGTGAGGTCCAGCACTGAGATGGCTGATATGGTCTGAACAAAGTGGTGGCACCGCTTGCTCGGACAGCTGCTGACATACGGCATCATGGACAGAGAGTGAGATTTACTGCATCAGAATGAACCTAACTTAATAACTGGTCATGTACGTGCAAATTAAAAGGAACATTTAGTGTGGTTGTTTGTGGTTTCAAACTGTAAAAACGCCAAAAAAACATTTGCACAATATTATATAGTAAGTTATATATTTATGATACACACTGTCTGCAGAAAAATTCAAGAATTTAATAAACTCTCTCCGCAGTCTATTTAGTCTAATTGCACAAATATAGGTCTCTTCAGTGCAATATTCAATTTTGGTGTCACTATTTCAGCCTGTGAACTATTTAATTAGCTATTGGACTAAATGCTCTTGTCTTTAAATGATAATGTGACTTTTGAAAATCACCAATTTGGATTTACTCACCAATAAAACTTTGAGGAAAACATGTGGTTAAATAATTTCAGCAGTTTTCTATTAATGTGCAATGTCAAGTATGACAAAGGTGTGTTATGTTCAGCGTTGGGCAAATGACTTCATTAATCATAGTTATTTTGCCAAAAAAAGGAATTGAATTAGTAACAGTAATACTCCTTCATAAATGTAACTAGTTAACAGGGAAATTATTGCATGACTTCAACTATGTAACAGAATTTGGATTTAGCTTTGTAGTGGTGTGTGCATTTGAGAGATGTTTCATGAGATTAAGGCTGAAGGCTGAGCTCATGACTTGTAATTCTCTGTCTAAACGCTGGGGGCAGTGTTTTGCCGAGAGTGAAATGTGAGCATTGGTTGCATGTGTGCCCCCTTCAGAGTCGGCACACCCTTTTCACACTCATGTAAACCTTATTTAAGTCAAACAGACTAGCTCATACGAATATCAAATGTAATAAAACCCTGCACGTCACCCTAACAACCAGTGCTTCTCAAATAGTGGGGCGAGCCCCCCTGCGGAGGAGCGCGGCGGACTGTCAGGGGTACGTGAGAGGCAAGGACGACTTTCAATATTAGTGCAGACCCGCCAACATGTTTCAATTTGTCGTACTCAGCATGCAGTTTGAATATGCTTCACCGCTCTCCATTTTGTTGTATTTGGCTGGTTTGTTTCGAGTTCAGTCTGTACAGTACAGATAAATATTATCGGTTTCTCAATCGTATTTCAAATCGGGGGGGATGCATGCAATAATATTACTGTCCCCCCGCAGTGGCATGACAAAAAATAATTGAGAACCACTGTCTTTCAACACACATATTTTGGCACCTAAATTGCATTTAGAAGAAAACAGGACCAAATTTCACATAAATAATATAAAGTTTGACTGTACAAACATTAAATGAACACAAGAGGCTTATTTTTAAGTTCAATAAAACTGCATGGGTTTCTCTAAAAAAATAATATTAAATAATAATTTAATAGGTGTGTCTAACAGAAAAACTGCAACAGTACTTGTTTACGTTTGAGTACGATCTCTGCAGCAGAAAGATGTTTTGTTTTGCTCCAACATCCACACAATCCTTAGTGAAGACTCATTTGCACGTTGCTGTGCTGTAAATTCATGTGCTATGATGTTTCCTACTGGGCTCTACAGTGTCAGAGCACATGACACACAGCGGTTTGGCACTGGATTCTGGAAGAATGAACATACAGTATGTTGGTCCGTCCTTTCACTTTTAAATGTTGGGTTTTCTCGATCAACTTTCTTGCTTTTGTCAAGCCGTCCTTCTCATTCAAAGATTAAGCGACATAGAAAACGGATGGATGGGTGGTTCTCATTCGCTCGGCAAGTAAACGATTTCACTGGCTCATTTTGAGTGACGTCACCGCATTTGCTGGCACCGTAATAACTGAAGTAATTACGCCCGTAAACTGCTGATGGTATGTTATTACATGTTATTTCCCATTCACTTTAATTGGTCACAGGTCGGTACATTGTGCTGCTTTTGGTGCCACCTACTGTCGTGATTTATTAGTACTAGCTTCATGAAGACACCCAATGCCCTTTGCTTTTTTTCCCTCCTCCACCAAAATAGCTTTCATCCGAGTTTTCAGTCACTGCTCCGAATTATGACATCTTTCATTCCCGTTTCCACTTATTTCCAGAAGAAATAAATGACATCCTCCAAAGCCCATTTCAAGTTCCCCACTGTTGTTTTTTTTATTGTGTGTGTTTGTGTAACATGATGAGCGCTGTCTCTGTGTGGAGTTGGCGTCTTCTCCCCGTGCGTGCGTGGGTTTTCTCCGGGTACTCCGGTTTCCTCCCACATTCCAAAAACATGCATGTTAGGTTAATTGGTGACTCTAAATTGTCCATAGGTATGAATGTGAGCGTGAATGGTTGTTTGTCTACATGTGCCCTGGGATTGGCTGTGTCAGCTGGGATAGTCTTCAGCATACCCCACGACCCTAATGTGGATAAATGGCATAGAACATGAATGGATGGATTGATGGACGATGAGCGCTACACTGCAGGGAAGCTGAATGGTCTTCTCCATCATTATCTGGAAGAGTATGTGTGTTCAGGTAACAGCACTTGCATTACATTACCTTCTACGGAAACATCAATCTGCCATGTGTTGTATCACGTGAAATGGTATGAATATAAGATGAACACCCAAGCACACTGCATCCACCCTGTGTTACCCGGGTGACAGTTTCTGTTGGTGGGCTGTCACCTGGCAACTGTCCTCCAAACAAAAGGCTGGTGGACAGCAGACTAATTTCTGCAGGCGGGATTCAGGATGAGCCTAGCGGGCTGTTGCCTTGATAAAAAGTGGGTCGTGCTCAGGGAAGACCCAGCGGGTGACCGCTCTGCTTCTCAAGACGCCGATGTGAGCCCTGAAACGTCATTACTGTGCACCTTCAGGAAGGACACACACGCTGACAAAGTTTACCTGGCGGGGAGAGGTGAGTTTGCTTATCTGAGGATGTTTAGTAATACTCTGAAATAGCTACATACACACACAGGGGCGATGCCAGTGTGCTTAAAATGTTTTTCTACTTTCCTGCTGCACCTGTGCAAATACTGAGTCAATCTGTTTGAAACAGGTGTTCAGTATGAATCTGCTAATCTCTTCTTTGGCCACCCCTAGCCTTCTTTTAATTGAAGTAGGAGTATAACAGGATATTGAAGGAAATACTAAAATGTTAATAGGCTTTTGAACTTATTGGTGCTTTGCTTTTTTTCCTAGAGTATTTTGGGGAGGATGGGCAGACATTTAGTCTGCGTCTTGTTGAGAAAATAAAGCAGCAGTTAAAGAGCGATCCCACCTTGCGTCCAGACACTCAATGTCCCTCTGTTCAGGCAGAGTTCTGCAGGAGAGCCACAGAGGCTGCTTTGGGCAACAACTCCAAGGCTCTTTTGGAGAACAGGGTGTGTATTAAGATGAAGCAGTGCCATCACCTGGAGGATCAATTCATATCAATCTGCACTTACTGAGTACAGTCAATAGAAGAGTGGGCAGTATTTAGACATTAGATGTTCAGGGTAGTAACTCTTTCTGTTGCAGGTGTTAAGTGTGCATGCGCCTTCCTTCTCTGGTGCTGTTCGCCTTGGCGCTGAGCTTTTGAGATACTGGTTTGATGTGAGCAGTGCTTGGGACGGACCAGTCTACCTGTCTTCTCCCTGCGATGGTAACTCAATTTTAGCCCCCTTTTAAAAACATTTAGCCAATCGTGTTGTTTTCGAGTTCTGGAAACACTCTCTGTTGTGTCTGTCAAAGTTGTGCATCTTTCATAAAAGTGTTGCTCGAAAGAAAGCGTCACGATTGTTTTGTCGCAACGCTCCCCGCAGACTCACTGGCTGCTACCTTCCGGGCCGCAGGTTTCCACGACATCCGTCACTATTATTACTGGGATGATGAGCAGCGGGATGTTTGTTTGAAGAAGCTTTTCGTGGATTTACAGGAGGCTCCAGAGCGAAGTGTTATTCTTTTGCCGGCTTGTGGACACTACCCCACCGGGGCAGCCCTCTCTCACAATCAATGGGTCATGATTGCACAGCTCATCTTGGTATCTGACATGAAGATTTACATGCAAATTACCATTGTCAGACTAAGTATAGCTTGTCACTCCCACTTGGTTCATTACTAGTGTTTGTTCTTGCACTCTTTCAACAGAGGCGTGGGCTGCGCCCCTTCCTCTTGCTGCCAACACCGGCATTTTGCTGTGGAGATTTAGACCATGACGCATGGCCTGTGTGGTACTTTGCATCACAGGGCATGGAGCTGCTGTGTGCTCAGTCATTCTCGCACTGCTTCGGACTCTACGGTCAGAACTACTTCATGTCTCGTTCGTTCGTATTTTCTGTGCAGTCTAAGAAGCCATGTGACTCGTTAGTCAAGTAAATTGTATTTATATAGCGCCAAAGAAGACTACACATGGACGCCAACACTGCTCCTCATACATTAAAGAACACCAATGAACCCCACATGAGCAAGCACATTGGTGGCGGAGGCCAGGAATAATTCCATTCTATTCTATTCTATTCTAATAATTCTATTTCATAATAATGAAACAGAAAACCTTGAACAGACCCCAGACTCGGCTTGGGGCGGCTGTCTGCCTCGACCAGATGTACACATGCACATGATAATGACATTCAGTATCACAATGCAAAGGATGGAAGATTTCAGATACATTTCCAAAAGATATGTTTGGCAACTTACTGAGCATATATTCTGTTGGACAACTTGGACCATCAAGGGATTAATTAGAACTAATGGCAGCCATGTTTAATTATTATTATTATTATTTTTATTTTTTTTACAAACTGCAACACATACAAACCGAATACTAAATATTTTTGTCAAAAGCTGACATGCATGCAAACTATTGAGCTATTTTTAAAATACAGTATATACTTTTTACTCGCTTTTTAAACAATGCTCAGTCACTTGATTTGTTAGATAAATTGTTGATTTAACTTGTTTAACCTACATTTGGTCACCCAGGGGTATCCAAACCTTTTCCACACACTAAAAAAATAAAAGGATGCAGGCGGCCAAGTTGATATTTTTAATTTTCTAATAAATGCTAATACCAAGCGTATATGCTATAAGTTGATTAAAAAACAGCTTACATGTCAGCTTTGTGTTACTAGCATCAACATTTTAACTTTTTCTCCATGCATTACGCCTTTTTGGGTTTTTTTTCCTGTTGTTTCTTGAGTAATTGTATTTTTAGAATGCGCCACACATCCATATACAATTGCAGTGGGCCGCAAATGTCCCCCAGGCCGCACTTTGGAAACCCCCAGATTAAACATATACAGTAATCCCTCCTTTATCACTCTTAATCGGTTCCATACCTGACTGTGATAAGTGAATTTCCTCAAAGTTCTTTATAAATGGAATATTTTGGTAGTTAGAGCCTAGAAAACCTGTTTACAATCTTCTAAGTACAGTTTTTAATGATATTAAAGCCCTCAGGACATGAACTAACACCCCTATAATCACCTTTACACTTGTATTATCTAATAAAGTAGCCTGTGTTTTTATTAGGGATTTTTATGAGGGGTTACTATGCCTGTTGTGAAATCATTCTAACCTGCAATAAAAGCCTGTTGTTCCTGCGATTAAGTCTGGCACTTTTGTGTTTCACCGAATATTACAGTAACATTACTGACACCTAGTGACCAGTGTTGAATACTACATATCACAATGTTAATGCGTCATTTGTATTTGAGTTCATTTGGGCATTTTTTATGCTGGAGTTTGTTTAATTTAGGCTAAAAATACCAAAGATTTGCTTAAATATTAATATTTTTGACAAATAATAGGCTGCATTCAACCAGAAAAGCATGATGTACAATATTAATTTACAAATGATTGTAAATTCCCATATGCTCCTGTTAATTCCCTGCCAAAGAGTGCGCACTAGGAAGGGGACATCGACACCATGTCAGTTTCTTTAAATTGTTTTCCTATTTTTTGTATGAATATATACAATAATCTGTTTAAATATGGATCACAATAACATACTTACTATCTCATTCTATTACTAACTTTAATGATTTTTATTTATTTAGATTTTCTCTCCTGTTCAGGTGAAGCTGTCAGCCACCTATTGTGTGTATTGAAGCACAATTCTGTCCTCTCTTCTCTTCGTTCGCAAGCTGACAAATTGTCACAGTCTCTGTGGGCCCAGCTGTCCGTAGGTGGAGCACGTGTGGTTTCCACCCTACTCAGTAACCCTGCTCATCTTGTGGAATGGTGAGTTCATATTATTGTTGACATGGTAATGTAACTGTCTTCATACCTTGTTATCTACACATTTTTGTTCCATGCATTGCATTACTATTTCCATATTCCATTTTGCATCCATTCTTTGTGCCACTGCTGCACCCAGTAGGTTACGTGTCGCCATTGTTTGCACTCGCAGGATGAACAGAAATACACCGACCTAACACGTTATTCCGGTTAGGAAATAGGTTAGGAAAATCCAATAAGATCCAATGCTGGAGATGCGTCAATATTCTGCTTTGCCAAAAAATATGAATGTTCAGTGTTGATTGACACCGTCAGAGAGTTGACAATTGGTGTAGAATGAAACCCAGAGCTGATTGTAATATTTTGGTTGCCTTACTAGCTACATGAGAGGGTCAAACTATCACAGCTTTCAATACGATGCTCTGCATGTAATGTTGTTTCTGTGTATCCCCTGTAATCCCAAAGGCAAGGAGAAGTGAAGCGCATTGTGGAAAGATGCTTGCTGATCAGACAACTTTTGAGAGAAAAACTCCGACTTCTGGGCTCTCCAGGTTGGGACCATGTGACCCAACAAAGTGGACTTTACTGTTGCTTGGGCCTGAATGGTGAGATGTTTACTATCACAACTCAGAAGATGAAGACCTTTCACAGTTATAGTATTTCCTGCACTGCGCTGTATTGGCTTTCAGCAAGGTTCATAACTTGTGTTACATAATTGTGTCTTAAGTATTTCCTCTGTTTTTTATTTCTACCGAAGCCCAACAGGTGGATTTTCTGTCAAACAGGAGACATGTTTACGTGCTCCCTCATGGCTGCATAAATGTGAGCACAATCAACAGCCATAACTTGGATTACATTGCAGAGTCCGTCCACGCAGCGACCACTTCACTCTGACAGAGCAGCTGCTTTCTGGCCGGTGTCAGCGAGACTCGAGTGATTGGACCTTTCACCTTAACATCGCTTTGAAAGGCACCATGTTGGCTTGACTTTGGTTCCAAACGAGAGGTCCAGAGATTTTCAATCCAGTAGAAACTCTGAGGTGAAACACTTTTTTTCCCATAGGAAATAATACAAATGTTTACTTTAAAATGTCGATTTTTGACACACGGCTCGTATTGATAAATTATTACCGACTTACGGTGAATGCCGTGTGTTTTCTGTAAGGGTGTCACGAGACACTCCGTTAACTAGACGATATGATACACGAGATTGGGTCAACGAGAACGAGGCAAGACGACATTTTAACGTCACTTTTGAGAAAACTACAATGAAAAAAATATAAAAATATATATGACAATATATTGCAATCTACTACATTAGAGTCTTCTACACTCTGTGTGTATGTTGCCGGCCCCGCCTTCACCCACCGAGACAAACCCACCGAGATTGTATGATTGACAAAAGAGCTCGCGCTGTTGTTCTATGGAACAAACTCGCCGACATGCTGAAACCAATGCACAGAGTGAACTCTCTTCCCGCCTGTTTGGAGGCGGGAGATGAGGAAAACACGCGCACCCACATGGCAAATATATTAAAGGTGGCAAAATTATCAGGTTCCTTTTCATTTATAGGCTTAGTAACCAAGAGGCAGTTTTTTCTGAACAAGTAATTTTGTCACGTTTTAATCTCGTGAGATCTAGTGACACCCCTAGTTTTCTGTGGAAAAAAATCAGCCTATTTCCAGAGAAAAACAATGAAATGTTTTCACCAAAAATCTGCAACTTTACCGTGAATGCTGAATCATGACTGTGCAGGGATCCACTGTAGTCAGTCCCAGGGTCAAACTGTCACCATCATAAATGAACCATTACCTGTACAGGGAAGGTTTTAAGTTAACACATGTAAAAAAGTAAGTTTCAGGTGTGTGATGGACACTGTATGGATACTGTATAGGGAAGTGGAGAGGCGGGATCGTTTTTTTACTTTCTTATCTGGTGTGTAGAAAGAAGCTACACATAAAGTCATTTCACTCAAACACTAAAAGTAGATCATTTTTGTCCCTCACCACAATCATGGCTTCACTCTATCATGGTTTTTCAACCATATATTAATGACTAAATCATGCTGTTTTGTGGTTGAATACGGACTATTATTTGTCAAAAACTATGCTAATTGAAGCAAATGTTACAGGGTTTTTTTTTGCCTAAACTAAGCATGAACTAAAATACAAATACAAGGACTTCAAAAACATTCAAATTGTGAAAGTAGTATTTTACATTGGTCAATAGGTGTCAGTACCTGTTCGGTGAAACAAGCACCAGATTTGAGCGCAGGAACAATAGGCTTTTATTGCTTAAATTATTTAAATTATCTCACAGCAGGCACAATAATAATAACATAGTCTAATATTAATGATAATAATAATAACACAGGCTACTGTTGCGGCTGTAATCCAGCTAAAACTCAACTCTTTCTTCTTTCTATCAGCGCAGCCGCAACACATTTATTGCAACACAGAAGAGCATGAGTTTTATTGATGTCTTAAATGGCTTATTTTCTGTCATTATATCTACTATGTTGGTTAATACGAGTGTAAAGGTGACTATAGGGGTGTTATTTCATGTTTAGAGGGCTCTAATATTGTTAAAGGATGTATTTAGAAGGTCGTAAACAGGTTTTCTAAATATTAATATTCCAAATAATGAATACTACTTCACGGAAATTAACTTATCGCAGTCAGGTCTGGAACCAACTAACCATGATAAACGAAGATTTACTGTCCACGCCAACTGTCTTCTTGTATTGATATATGAGATGATATCAACTTATTGTACAGAGCAGCCATGGCAAAGACATGTGTATCGTTGGCCTATGTTACAGTAAGTTCAACTTCTGGTTCTACGGTATTCATCACATTTTAATTTTTTGCCATCACTGGCAAAATGGATGGATGGATGGATAGTTCTTGCTTCTTGCTTCCTGTGGTTGACAGCTCTCATTCGAGTGCAATTTCAGCTCTTTCATCTATCAAACATACTGTACAGTACAAGTATATACATAATAATGTGTCCATACATGAGTGCTAGGCAGGCTGATGGGGGTTTTCAAGGCATTACTTTCTGTTTTCTGCGCAGCTGTCATCCATCAGCTGCCCTGGTAAATGTAATTTTACCCAATTTAGGAGCAACACATTATGCTTTGAGAGGGTTAATCCTGATGGAAGCCAGGCTGGCTTTTTTTTCTGCCATTTTCAACATTTAGAAGAAAGAACGATAGACACAACATACAGTGGGAAACGAAAGGAACATATTCCAAAGGGAGCAAATAAGAGCAAAATTGCATATATTGTGATCTGCATCTTCAGTTTTCTGTCCATTTAAGTACAGAAGATGCTCTCCACTATCACAAATTGCTCTCAGCGGCTGTGAATGCTTGCCAAAAGAGTACATCCTATTTTTATATATAGTATAAATATGAATATAGGACCCAACATGCTATTGTTGACATGGAAAAGTCATGGTCATCAGTCACAGCAAATGAATGTCATTTATTAGTACCGTTAAGATATCGAACATGATGCTTTTATCCACTCAACCTTGTACTTCTACTCTTTCATTTGCAAGCTCTGCCCCTGTTGATCAGCACTGAGAAACAGGCTGCAAAAGGAGATTTAATGGAGGCAACATGTTGACTCACTTCATTTCACTGACCTCGGCTTAACAGTGAGAACAATCGACATCCACAGTTATTCAAAGTCGGAGCCATTAGACGCTGGATGCTGGAGCCCCTTTGAACGCGCTTACTTGTTGTATACAGAGTAGCTCATACTTACTGATGTTACGGTTTGGCTGTTTGAATGCACTCACCCGGTCTCTGTGTGTGCGTTAAACACTGCAGCACTTCAGGGTAATAATATGACATTTTGTAGTCAGCTGGAAAGTACAATGTTAAGCAATCACTTTATCTCCTTGGGAACATCATTTGTTGGATTCCATTTTATCAGACGATAGAAAGTTCAAGAACATTAAACAGAAAACTAGAAATGCAGGTGTGTTGCCGAGTGCAATGATTTTTAACGACAAGAATTGGTTGCACAAATTTTGAATTTATTTGGGATTTTCTCTAATTTACATGAATTTTCAAAATTATACACACTGGCTCAAATATATAAACATAACATAATATATAAAATAAAAAGTGAGGACATTTCTATGGGTGCATGATAAATACCGGACTGATAATTTTCGGGCTCGCATGTGGAATTATGACATCATACCAATAAATTTGGTGACATTAAAATATAGCTTTGACGACCGATGACCTCCAATGAGGTGAGATTAAATGTACTGTGCTCTAGGTGTGGTAGGCTGAGCAAATCAAGCCCTCCTTTTCTCCTACGTGTGACATGCTGTAAAAACGTGTTGTAAACAAAACATGGCATCAGTCGTGTGGGACCTCCCCGCTTCCTCAGACAGCTCGCGCGCTTGTCACACCAAACGCTCCTCAACTTCGTGACGAGAGAAAAAAAACATTGACCCTCAACACATCAAACACCCCCAGCCACCCGAAAGACCTGCATCGCCATGACAGCGCCCCAAAAACCCACAAAGACCCTCGAACGGCCAAAGAAGCTGTCATAGCTGTGCTCGGAGTGGGTGGGGCATAAACAAGAACTGGGTGTGGTTTAATCAGAAATGGGTGGGGCTTAAATCAGTACATTATTTTAAGTCTGATCAGAAGTTGCTATATTTATTGTTTATTATTCAGCTATATGTGTCCTGTGTATGTGTGTAAGTGATCTGTAAGACTTTATTAGTTAGTTATTTTTTAATGATCTGTGTGAAGTTGGCAGCTCTTCCTAAAGGACACCATGTTTTATTCAAAAATGCAATACAATGTGTAGCCTGAACAGTTGTTGTGTCACACTGTGTGTTTGGCCATGCTGACAACCTTGAGGAGGGCAGTTTGATGATGATGTTATTGAGTTACTGTGTTTTGTTATGTGAGCTTCCATCAGTTCAACTGTTTGCACTCAGCTGTACACACAATGCAATTGCGAGCGCAAATCCATGGATGGACCATGTTTGTGTAAACTGCTGTATTTGGAACTTTTTGTCAATATTGGATTGTAGCTTTGTAAGTACGGTGATTAGTTGGCTTTGACGCTGTGTGTTTTCAACTAATTGCCACTGCAACAGTCGCTTGCAACCTTGATTAAACAAGTGGACCCAAAACAGAGGAGTGATTGTCTTCTGCTACATCAGAATTAGTGACGCATTCGTGACAATTAAATATCATTATATTATGCTAAATAGTTTTAAGACAATGCTCATAATGTGTAATGTATGTAAGCCAGGGGTTTTCAAACTTTCTGGGACACCAGACCCCTTAGAGGAGAGAACATCCAAGGACTCCCTTATGATCCTCATGCTGATTTTTTTTCTCTGCCATTAGTATTAAACACCCTAGGAATTATTTATATTTAAACACTTCAGTCCCCCACCTCTCGCTCAAAGTCAGCTGGGATAAGCTCCAGCTTAGCGATATTGAAAATGAATGAATCAATGAAATTCAAGTAAAAAAAAATCTCAAAGCTTACAGAAAATGAACAGAAACAGAAACTGAGACTGGAACCGTCCAAATGAACCCACTTTGTTTTAAAACCAGTTAAAAGCATAAACTTAATTGGTTCAACTTTAACATATTGATAACAATATTATTGTAACTTACTGCCTTTTATTCAAATGACTGGCAGAAAAGCGGACATTATAACACTGTTAATTGAGCCTTGCCTTCATCGATTCTTTTGCAAGTAACTGAAGTCACGTGACACTTTTTGGCCTTGCGTCGTTGTTTTCAGCAAAACCAAACTCGATGGAACTGTCATCATATTTTCTAAGCTTAGCCAGTTTGGCCTTTGCATCCCTTGATGAAGTGGATGGGCTTACATATTTGAAAATTGTGCTATTTACATCAGCAGCAGGAGTCGCACACTTTGTGTGTCCTGAACGAAGTGAGAGATTTGCTTTGCTTGGCGCGTGACAGAAATGTAATGGAAATTCATGAATGTAATTTCCTGCCCCTAGAATGTTTCGAATGTTTGTTTTACTGGCCAATTGGTTTCTATTCATAGTTATGCACGTTTACTTTTACAAGACGCCATAATTTAAACAAAAAAAATTGCGGACCCTCGCTACATTGATACATAATTACACTAACGAGTTTTTTATTAACTACTTTTTATTGAGGTAAGCAGAACCAGAGAAGTTTGCAAACAAATGGCACATATTTACACATTTTTTAACATGCACTTAAGTACACACGGAAGAAACAGTCACTAATGAAGATGGGTTCTTACAAGTCCTGGATACAGGAGGGCTATGGGGGAAAACACAAAGGAATTAAATGAGAGCGAGGCCTTTCACGATGAATACATACAAAGTTGAGAATGTAACATAAATTAACATGTGTATGCGTGTTTGTTTTCCTCGTCTCTTTTTACTACACAGGAGCATACACTCCATATCTTCTGCCTGTGCGTGTTAATTCTATAGTGGAATGAACGGAGAGAGTGAACCCTCCTGTCAGCCATTCAGCCTCTTTGTGCCAGTACGTGGAGGCGGGATTACTAATGATACACAGAGTGCTGCAATTTAGCCTCATGAGCAAGCAAACACAAATAAGAATGAGCCCCGATGTGGGAATAGTTTGGTTTTAAACGGAACGGACAAGGCGAGTACACCGACGACCCGATATGTTGGAAAGTAGTGAAGAGGAATACAGAGAACACGACCAACTTGCATGCGCACCTCAAACACAACCATCCAGTTTTCTCAACTGGGAAAAAAAAACTACAGATGGAGGTGGAGCGGTGCCTGCGTCCCGACAGTCAACGCTTACTGAGGAGTTTGGCCGGCAAAGTAAATCTAAACAAAACAGTGCAAAATGGTGCCCGCTCGCAGACGGTTTGCTGCATTTCAAAAGAAATGCAAACTTTCAATACGGTTGAAAAGCCAACATTTCGGGAAATGTTAGAACTGTTTGACCGACAGTACGGATTGTCTGAGAGGACGTACATGTCACAAACAGCAATTCCTTGTGCAACCAATCATCAGCTGTGAGTGAACGTTTATATTTGCATATGGCACTTTTTTTGTTTACCTGTTATTCTTTGTTTAGCTGTAAAGGAATCATACTCAATGTTCATTATTTATGGAAGTGCAATACTACTCCATTTTATTTATAGTTTTATTGTTGTGTGTGTTTTTTTCCTAACAGACAGGGTCTATTTTTATTTTTTTGGTTATGATTGTGATTATTATTTATGTGCAATTTTTGCTAAAAGAGACTGAGAGTCCATTTTATTTTCATTGGGTTTTTTTTGTCTTTTTTTGTTTGCTTAATTTATTATGTTGTTTGTTTAATTCGTTTTATTTAAAAGCTCTTGACATTCCTATTACAATGTTAAATACTCTTGAGAAATTAAAGTTTATCGCTTTTGATACAATGTACTCGCATTATTATGCCATATAATTCATGAAAAAATGGTCTCAGAAAATAATATTGATTATGGACCATAATTTGTAGGACAACAATTTGTCCAGCAAAATGTGTTATAGTGACAGGCCTAATGAGAGCCAATTCTAGTTTTTGCTTCTTTTTTTTTTAGTTATTTTGCACTATTGACGTTATTATTATTATTATTATTTACTCAAACAATAGTATGTGATAAAATGGAATATGGGAATGATTTTACTGTGTTGTTGCTATTGTTCCATTGCTGCGTGTTCTCCCCATGTGTGCGGGGGTTAGTTCATGTCTAGAGGGCTTTAATAAGGATAAAAAAAAACATATTTAGAAGGTTGTAAACAGTTTTTCTATACTCTAACTACCAAAGTATTCAATTTATAAATAAGGAATCCTAAGGAATTGACTTATCACAGTTGGGTCTGAAACCAATTATTGGGAATCAATGTTCCATACAGCTCATTGTCCAACTCGTCAACTACATTGCTGCTTCAAATGGCGTTTTGTGTGCTGTGTACGTACTCAATGCTTAGATCTGTTTTGCATCAAGCAGCTAAACTAGGAAAGCACTTGGAGAGCGCAGACCTCCACCAAGCGCCATGGTTCCCCCATATTAGGCCTACATTTATTTTATCTACATACTTGGATTCCTTGACCATGAAATGTAGCATTAGCAATTGGATTCAGAATGATATCAATATTAGTTCAGTAGTTATTAACAAAAATCACATTTTCTGTAATGTCTGTTTTATTCTGGATCTAGCGGCATACCTTTTGAAGATACAACAAATCTGTTGGCACACTCCAGATTCCACAGTGTCTTGGCTATATGTAATGGTGTTTCTTGCATGTTTATAGCTTCATTTCTTTTCTTCCTATGATGAAAACTCCAAACGTATCCTATTTTTTCATATTCTGGATGATAGTATCCGGAATTATTCCATTATCTGGATCAGTCTTTGATATTTTGTAGAACCTGTTGGAAACGTGTGCTGTATTTTTTTTTCCAAGTGCTTTTTTCCATTTTTGGTAGAGTTATATGCACAAATGCAGAAAATGGTCCTATATCGCAATGTTAAAGAATTCTTTAAAAAATTCCTGGATCCAGACGGCGATCCAGATCACCCCCAGAATGTAATCGGTCCTTCCATATCCCATTTCTGACAATTCCTGAAGATTTCATCCAAATCCATTCAGAACTTTTCAGGTTATTTTGAACACAAACAAACAGATAAACGCCGGCAAAAACATAACCTTGGCGGAGGTAATTACAATGTACAGTTAATGATTATAAACATGTTCCATTTAAAACAAGTGACTAAGTAATACAAAGTAGGTCAAATCAATACTGCATGATTCCTTGAAGGTGCTGCTTCTTTCCCGTGCAGCCAGGAAATGCAGCAGGCACCCATCTCCTTGTGTACTCGTCTCCATGTAGCTGCATGCAGGCGAGAGATTCGCACGGCTTAACTTCTAATGATTGCACCCAAACTCTGGTGCCTTTAAATGAACATGGTCAAGTCACAGGCACGTGGCAAAAACAACTCCTGCTGTGAGGATAATCTCAGGATTCCCCAGACAAGACCTATTGATTTCAAATAAGGCCGCTAGCGTCAGAGAAGGCATGTTTGCTTTGTCTCTGCTTGGGGAGGAACTGTGCTCCCGGTTTGTACAAATGATACATCATGTCCACACAGCTCTGATTGTCTTCCTCACAAAACATTCGCACATCATTTCCCATGTCGCCCTTATCAGACTGCCCTCAGTCGCTTCTTCAAACACGGGTGAGTGTGGTGAATAATTGCAAGTCAAACAGGAGAGCCATGCTGCATTCATTCTGGCAGCAGGGTGACTTTCAGGGTAGGTGTTCAGTGGCACCTTAACCCATCACCTAGCACTCCTAATGTACTTGGACTAAAGCTTAATAAGAAATTATTGTTGTCATTTGCATAGATTCATGTTGCACACTTGTTAGGCAGAATTTGTGGAGCATAATCATTTGTCCAAAGGCAAATTCAACTAAATTGGCACAATCCGGCGACACACGTTGTGCTGTTTCCTTGGCAACTTGGGGCAAAGGGCTTGGCTGTAAAATATAATAGAAGAAAGGACAGACTGATGTAGCAGCCAGAAAGATGGACACAGAAAATAAAAACAAATGCTCAGGACAAACCTTAAAGATTATGGAATGTTCACATGTGGTCCTCGGATTACAAACAACTTTCATTCCTACAAGTGTGATGTGACGCTGAGTTTTAGTGTGAGTCGTACTGAAATTAACACCTAAATCACTCTCAACGCATGAAGGACATATTAATACAGTACAGTAATAAAAATATTAAATATAAACAATACGGCCATTAAAAAATGAATGCTTTACTTTTATCCCTGTGGTTGTCTTGGAAACAGGCCTATGGGGGGGGGGGGGGGGGGGGGAGTCTCAATCAGAGTTTTACGATGTCTAATTTCACTTTACTTTTCTTTTATGCACTGCACCAGAAGAGTCTGCTTTACTCATGGGAAACATAATGGAGGTTAAAGTGAACTAAAAACAACAAAAGTGACATAGTCCGTTCTCGGTGTGCGACTTGCATCTACGTATTACTCCGCCTATGTATGCTATGTATGCTATGTATGTATGTATCTAGTGCGCCCACATAAGTAGATGTAATGTGTTTGTTTCTATTAATAATTTATGGGAGTACGTTCATAACCACAAAACGGCCTAACACGGAACACTGTAAAATTAAACGCCGTAAAGCAGTGGTCCCCAACCTTTTTTGACCCACGGACCGGGGACCGGGGGCTGGGAGTGGGGCGGCGGGGGTGTCGTACAATATAGCGATCTAATTTATCTTATTTATTATGTATTGTGTAAAACTAAGACATGAATAATATCAAATTAAAAGCACAAAATGAATGAACATGGCTGTTTGACGTGTGTGGTAAGAGGCAGTGTGCTAGCATGAATTAACTTGAGACAAATGTGCACATTAGCACTCAATAAGTCATCAAAACTTACCTTTATGCATTCCCACATAGTATCAGCATTTGAGACCAAATATGAGGTGAAAGAAAAATGGTAAAAATACAGTAGTAGTCTATCTGTGCGGCATGAGAGAAAGTTAGCACACGCATAATGGACATGCGTCAGGTGAGACGGATGTAACAGAGAGAATCCGGCCACTTTTCAAAATAAAACATCAAAAAAAGAAATAATGGAAGTTATATTTTCTTTCTGTGCGGCCCGGTACCAAATGACCCACAGCCCGATACCGGGCCGCGGCCCGGGGGTTAGGGACCACTGCCCTAAAGGACCACCTATTCACAGTAATCCCTCATTTATTGTGGTTAATTGGTTCCAGACCCGACCGTGAAAAGTGAATTTCCGCAAAGTAGAATTCCTTATTTTTAATATTATATAATATAATGTATAATATTTTGTAGCATTGAAAACCTGTTTACGACCTTCTAAATACGTTTTTTTAACATTATTAGAGCCCTCTAGACATGAACTAACACCCCTACAGTCACCTTTGCACACGTATTAACCAATATAGGAGACATACCATCATTTCCGGTGTATAAGCCGCTACTTTTTTCTCACGCTTATACAGTGATGCAGCTAATTTATGGTCACATTCTAATCTCGTGACATCTCATATACTTCAGAACAGCCATTTTGTGCGTCATGCACACACCCTCATTATGGAAAACACACAAATACTGTAAATGCATATGATGCAGCTTTCAAGTTAAAAGGATAGTTCGGATTTTTTACATGAAGTTGTATGACATCCCCATCAGCAGTGTAGTGCATCCCCCACTTCGTCACATGAGTTGAGCTCTGGTCGGTTTTCGTTGTGGAGGAAAATAGTTCCTGGCTAGTTGCTGGGGTCTCCTAAGTTTTTTGCTTCTCAAAACATTATGTTTTCAAAAGAGCACAGTGCTTTTAGTGCTTCTTTTTTTTTTTTTATTACGGCGTATGAACGCCGTTACAGGCAGCGCCTGGCCCTTTAATAAGAATTGCATTGTGGGAAGTTGAGTACCTCTCTTCCCTCGCTCGGCTGTCTGCACCGCCCATTGTTTTCTGCGTCCTGATTGGCTGTAGACCATTGTCAATCAGTCTCCTTCGTGATGTATGTACTTTATTTATCCCACAGCGGGGAAATTTACTTGTTACAGCAGCAAGCAAGCAAGACAAGTAAAGAGAACAGTGTAAAGAAAGCATAGTGTCTACAACATGGTTCAGGTGGTGCAGGTGTTGTAGAGCCTGACAGCGGTCGGTATGAAGGACCTGCGGAACCTCTCCTTCTTACACCGTGGGTGTAACAGTCTGCTGCTGAAGGAGCTGCCCAGGGAAACCACAGTGTCATGTAGCGGGTGAGAGGTGTTGTCCATGATGGATGTCAGCTTAGCCAACATCCTTCTCTCCCCCACTTCCTCCACGGAGTCCAGAGGACCGTCCAGGACAGAGCTCGCTCTCCTGATCAGCCTATTGATCCTGCTCCTGTCCCTGTCCGTGCTGCCCCCTCTCCAGCAGCCCACAGCATAGAAGATGGCTGAGGCCACCACAGAGTCATAAAAGGTGATGCCCTGCGTGTCTCCTGTGTCATCGCCAGCTTGCTTGCGAGCTTGTAAATGAATCCTCGCTTTGAAGGACTGCACCAGTATGTTTTAACAAGGATAGAAAAATGCTACAGTACAGCGGAGCGGCGCCAGCACGAAAAGGCTTTTTTTGTGGGCAAAGGTTTTGTGATGCAAATATATTACTCTTTTGAACGCATATTGTTTTGAGAAGCAAAACACTTAACTTAAGACTCCAGTAACTAGCTGGAACTACTTTCCTCCACAACAAAAACCCACCCGAACTCGGCTCACGGGACAAAGCCGGGGAAGTCACTGCTGATGGGGATGTCACACAACTTCATGTAAAAAAATGTTTTAACTATCCCTTTAAAGGCGACCTATCTAGCAACTTTTGCTCAATTAACCGTGATAAACGACGGATTACTGTACCGTAGTTGCGTACCGCCATGGAAGAAAATGTCACCTTTGGTTGAGTTGAAATATGTTTATTGCTTATGGAACTTTGTGCGTTAAACTATTTTTGTGAGTTGACACTTTAACAGTGTTCACGTCGTTAAGGATGTGCTAGGAAATCAACTTCCATATGTTTCACATATTCATTCATTTTGCAACGGAATCGTCCGTCCATCCATTTTATACCACATCTGAGCACAATTAGCGAGGGCGCTGATAGATTTTTCTCTGGTTTGATGCTCATAAATACATATTACTGCCAGAACAACATTAGAGAGTCATTTTTTTCATAATAGGAGACCTTTAAAGTTGCTTCATATGCAAATTATGAAGTTCTCGTTTTTTTGGTCCATGCAAAAACATGTCAATCAGAGCTGTCAGTCAAGTTCAGAGGCAGAACACTACCCCCTATTGACAGTCAATGGAAGTACACCCCAAACCGAATGCGGCATCAAAAACATTACATTTAGATGGATTTCAGTAAAAAAAAAAAAAAGAAAGAAAGAAAGAAAGAAAAAGTATGAATTCTTCCTCTCCTGCGTGATGAAGATCTTGCAAACATTGTTTGAGCCCAACCGTACCACCAAATAAAACGTGACGTCACAGCCAGATGCAAATAAAAAGTGACACATGAACTACGGAAGGGAAAGAAAGCCCTGCCTCTGCATCGGTGCGTGCATATCTACTGAGTTCGAATGCAAACACTCCATGCTGTACCTCAATTAGCACCCCACTCTTCCTCCGGCTTTTTTTTCCTACTCCGATGCTTCACACTCGGCCGCCAACACAAGGTAAGTGCGCTTCTTCTCGCCTCCTCGTGCACGCACAAATTGTAAAAACATTTTTTAATGCGTTTTATATTAATGGATGTATTGAATGCTTTTCCAAAAGACAGTGTTTACTGTGGGGGATTATTTCCCCTATTAGTCCATTTGCAGCTCACTGTGCCGCCTTGTGATCAAGACTTTTCTGCATAGTTCCACCACATAGAAACAATAAAGGGGGAAAAATACACTACGTGTGACGTGAATGACTCAAATCCAATTCATGTAATTTAGTACGAGTACAAAAAATATCTGAAAGTGGTTGTTAATTAGACAACAAAATGATAAGCTTGAAATAATACATAATGTTCACCTTAAAACATAGAAAATATGAAAGATCAGTCAACTGGGACTGAGCATTTCAATTGGGAGAATATTTTCTATGTTGCCATATGTCTATCCAGATCTTATTTATGCAGCTTTACCAACCTTCCCAGATGAAACAATGAACAGGAACTTCCTTTTGACATCGAACATAGACAATAAAAACAAATAGCTACCCAGATAAAGTACTTCTAATAATGCGGATTACCACTGACTATCATAATTATTCATAGCATCACCTGTTTTATTCGTCCCAAGCCGGGATAAATGGGAGGGTTATGTCATGAAGGGCATCCTGTGGATAAAAAACCAAGTCAAACAAATCATGCGATTTACTCTCTGTGGTGATCACGAACAACATGAATGTATTGATTGTGATAACATGAATGTGTGCCCACACAGGCAGCAATCAGGTCACACATCATGGATGATCGTAGCACTTACCAGTCAAACCACAGTAGGCATATTTATACCGTGACTCGCAATGATATGATACGCTGCGATGTAATAACTAGAGATGTCTGATAATATCGTCTGATATTGGCCAGAAAACATGATATTGGTTCATGTTAGTATCGTTTTTTCTGACAATAATGATATCGGGGTGCAAGTGATGTCGTCGTGCTCCACACAGTATGCTTGCTAGCTCAGTATGTCCGTGGTCTGTAATTACTTTCAAGGTTTGCCTTTGGGTTGTAAATCAGTCATTTGTAATGACTGTAAAATAAGCAAGTATAGCAACTTCCTTTAACACTCCTAATCTGATGTCTAGGGGTGTCTTGGAATAGTCGACTGTTCAACGATTCGATTCCGAGGAGGGCAGGTCGACTTTTAATCTCAGCGTCGAATCATATGAAAATGCCATGTGATCAAAGATCGTACCATTCTGACTACACGGGGGTGCATACATTTTTACATAGTATGTTTTTGTTTTTGTTATAAAAAGCCTATTTTGATACAAATTCTTCCTGATTTGTGTTATTAATGAATTGAAAATCACGTGTGTCTTGAACAGAAGACCTATACTTACGCAAGATAGTGTAGCGTAAATCTCTTCCAGATTTGTAGTTTTGTGGTTCTTATTTTGTTCAAATTGGGTCTGGTTTAACGTCTTATGCTTGACAAGAATTATTGGATATTGGATTTCGCAACGCCAACGTCCAAGTCCACACACACCACCCAGTCAGGCAGGAGGTGCTTGCAAGCAGTTTTGGGAATGTAAACAAAAGCGAGGAAGGCATGGAGGAATACGAGCTAACGCCAAGCTAGCAAACCCAGCATTTTTCTTGCTAATGTACGGTCTTTAGTGAATAAAACGAACAAGTAACGATTCCGCAGTAAAGCCTACATCACAACTGGAAGTACGTTTTTTTTTTTTTGGCCGTGCGTTTTGTGACGTTCCCCAAATCTCTGTTTGTTTGTTTTTTTTGCTTGTGGAGAACGTACTTGTGGTGAGTATGAAGGAGTAAGGTCACCGCGTACCCAACGTACAACCTGTAAGTCGAACGCACAAAATCTGAGGCTTCTTCATCGCTTCATTCGTACAACCAACGCACGTAAGTTGCCAGTGTGTCAAACTCGCAATCAATGTACTGGCCTTGCGTTCCTTTCTGGCTTCGCATGAATGTTGCAAGAACCACGCGCAAGCTATACATTGTGCGTACCAACGACGTAAGATCCATACCGGAAACATGATTGGTTCTGCACATTCGTGAGACCAACGCCACTCGCAATTTTTATATTTATAATTATTTATTTCAATTTATAAACATAAGTTTTTATATTGGGGGTTCTTTTCCTTAATGAGGCTTGTTAAAAGACTTCACCAGCATGTAGATCTTCTTTATTCACCAACCGTGACCTCACGCAGCACCTGCGCAGACGGCCCACAGGCGCATACGTCACATTGCATTACGACAGGAATCGAATATAAATATATTTTTGGCATATATATTACAACAGAGGAAAGCACAAGTATATTAAGCACCGGCGTTAGCTGCCTCGTTAGCACCGAGTAGCGCCGTTGTCGTTGTCGGCATATCACTTACGTCGAGGGTCACCAAATCTGGAGATGGTGATTCAGAACGGGACAGGAGTCGAGGATACAGTAAGTGTATAAAGCGTTTACTCTCCACTGCGCATTCACGACTGTGAAGTAATAATGTAACATTATGAGTTTTTTGTAATTATTTAAGCTGTGACCTTCTTGAGCCACTTGATTGCATTTATTTGCATTTTGCTTTGTTTGTTTTTTTACTAAGAAAATATTTATTGTGTTGTTGAGCTGCAGGATTAGCCACTGCATTGAGAACTGCATTTTATTTATTACTGATTTCTAAAGAATTCCGGTATTTTTGGTTATTTATTTTAAATACACATGTTCCACTTTCATCGTGTTCTATTATATGTAGCGGATGTCGGCTTTTTTTCAGCCAATAACAATATCGGTGTCTGCATCGGCCCGGCTCTAATCCCTAGCATGAGCCGTTAATGAGCACGCTGTCAAAGCAGACATGAGACATCCAAACCCGCAGCGTTTAATAATGATGATTTGCCTGCCTCCAATCCCATCAGGTTGACATCAGCCTGTGGTGATGGAAGACACGAGCAGTGACGGTGTTCCAGAGCTCACATCACCACTTGTGACCCACGAGGAGAATGGTACAGGTCGCATGTTTGAGGTGGCACTCCAGAACGTCTCCTCTGAGCGCGGTCCCCAGATTGAGGGTGTGGAACTGCTGCAGTCCTTCAAGCTGCTCATCATTCCCTGCTACACTCTCGTGGCCCTGGTGGGCGTCGTCGGTAACTACCTGCTGCTGTACGTCATCTGCCGCACTCGCAAGATGCACAACGTCACCAACTTTTTCATTGGAAACCTTGCCTTCTCTGACATGCTCATGTGCGCCACGTGTGTCCCCTTCACTCTGGCCTACGCGCTCAACCCCCGTGGGTGGGTCTTTGGGCGCTTCATGTGCTACCTGGTCTATCTCATCCAGCCGGTGACCGTGTACGTGTCAGTCTTCACCCTTACCGCCATCGGGGTGGACAGGTGAGTCGTTGAGAAATATATTGCTGCCGCTCATCATCAGATGAGGCACCCTGCTTGAAAGATGAGGCTTCCAGCTCGGTGCTATTCTTGTTTTAGACAAGGACAGTGGAACATCACTGCACATAATTTCACACAAAATGCCTGTTATCATCCGGCAAAGGAAATTGCTTCAAATGGCAGCGGCAGATGCGTACCTGCCAACAGTCACTTTTGGAAATATCCCGGCAAAATAAAGGATCGTTTTTTTTATACTCCAATTAATTTTGTGACGACATGGTCTGCTTTGTAGTTGAACTCACCAAACGTACATCATGTTGATGACGTGTCGCTCCCTTTCATTCAGATTCTTTGCGGTCATTTTAGGTGTTAGCTGTAAGCTAACCTACCTCATCGCTAATGCACTTGGTGCAATTGTAACAAACTTGCTGGGGACAAGTTATAACATTAATAAACGTTAATTAAATATACAACTGTAAAGACAAAAAACACAAAAGAATTGGAAAAGGATAAGTTAGGGGAAGTATTTTAAAGGTGTTCTATGAGACAATGTGAAATATAATGAGTGTATACGATGTGTACACTAAAACAGTGGTCCCCAACCTTTTTTGACCCACGGACCGGCTTGTGTTCCCACAAATCTTCCGCGGACCGGGCGGTGTGTGTCGTACATTATAGCGATCTAATGTATCTTATTTATTATGTATTGTGTAAAACTAAGACATGAATAACATCAAATTAAAAGCACAAAATGAATGCCAACCCCCAGAGAGATTATTACATGGCTGTTTGACGTGTGTGGTAAGAGGCAGTGTGCTAGCATGAATTAACTTGAGACAAATGTGCACATTAGCACTCAATAAGTCATCCAAACTTACCTTTATGCATTCCCACATAGTATCAGCATTTGACACCAAATATGAGGTGAAATAAAAATGCTAAAAATACAGCAGTAGTCTATCTGTGCGGCATGAGATAAAGTTAGCACACTCGCAATGGACATGCGTCAAGTGAGACGGATGTAACAGAGAGAATCCGGCCACTTTTCAAAATAAAACATAAAAAAAGGAAATAATGGAAATTATTTTGTCTTTCTGTGCGGCCCGGTACCAAATGACCCATGGCCCGCGGGGGTTGGGGACCACTGCAATATATGATTAACATTACAGGTGAGAGAACTCGCATATCAGCTTGCAGTAAAATATGGCTGCAAACCTCCAACGTCACGGAACGAGACACCAACTGCTGGGCCAGACTGGTTGTCCGACTTTGTGACACGAAACCCAACTCTGTCCGTTACGAGTGCTGAGGCCGCCAGCCTTGCATGGGCAGCCCGTTTTAATAAACACAATGTGGCACTTTTTAACTTGAAAGCTTGAAGTCATGAAAACGGCACAACTTGAGTGCAAATGACATTTGGACTGTCGAAATATCCTAAATAAGAGGTTTCCAAACCTTTTCCACTGAGGGCCACATACTGAAAAATGAAATGATGCAAGGGACACTGTGATATTTTGTAAACCAACACATGTACATATGCTAAGAAGTTTGATAAAATACTACATCTCAGCTTTGTGATATAAGTGAAAAAACGTATTATTAGTATGAACACTTTGCTCTTTTTTTCCCCATTTTTGCTGTCGTTTTTTTTCCCTTTATTGTCCATATATTTCAACTTTATTCTAAAATAATGTTTGCTCGTAATATTACGGCTTTGGTCCCATAATATTATATCATGTTTTCCCCAATCAAATTTTCCAAAAATAACAACTTTATTCTGTTTTGTTTCTCATAATAGTATGACTTTTAGCCTGCTAGCTCGTCACCACAAAAGACTTTCAACACATCAGTAAAAAACAAAAAAAACAAAAAACAAAAAACAAAAGTTTGGAACGTCTTAGGATTTTACGAGAAGGGTGCAGAACTTGACCAGCCGGAGGCGAGTACGGTCCCTTTTTTTGCTCTGTGACTTGTTTACTTTGAAATGTTGCACCTTTGTTACGTACCTGGAGTGTTGAAAACACTATGCTCAGTCTGAAATGTTGCTCGCTGACTACTGTTATGGCATTTTGAGTATGGGATTGTTTACTCTTACAAGCTAACACAGCATTTTCATTGCACCCGTGTGACAAACTTCTTTGTCTTATTACTTATTTACTTATCCGTGCTTGGAAGACGTGTCATTCTTTTAGGGGTTTCACACGATCGATGTTTATTATCATTGCACACGGTATACAACGAAACTTAGTTTGGTGGCTCCGCTTCCATTAAGACACGATAAAACTTAAATGTTCCAAATGTAACAGTTATAACAATATAGGTAGAAAACATAGAATGTCAAATATTCATCCCATCAAACAAAAAGATGTTCATTCAGCAAGTCTTTTTTTGGTCTGTGTATGAAGAATAAATGCAGCACGTCAGACATGTTATTCTGATGTGCTCCTTTACACATGTCAAAATACTAATCGCCATCTTTATTTTATAATGTATGATTAATATCAACATCAACAAACATGAACCATAGAATCAAATCGAATCGTATCGGTTGTACGCTGAAATCGTATCGAATCGTTCCGTTTTTAAAATATAGCGTTTTTGAATCGTATCGTAACCTGTGTATCTCGCATCGAATCGAACCGTCTGTCACAACGAGATTTCTATCCCTATAAATACTGTAAGACATGATGTAGACTCACACGTTAGCATCGGGAGAGCGCCTTGTTATTTTTTTCTGGGCGGTGTCATCACTGTAACATTACTGACACCTAGTGATCAGTGTGGGATACTACGAATCACGTCTTTGAATGCGTCTTTTGAATGCCTTATATTTGTATTTCCATTCATTTAGACATTTTTATGGTTGAAATGCTTAATTTAAGCCAAAAGTAAGTAAAACTTGATTAAATATACATATTTTATGACTAATAATAGGGTGTAGTTAACCACAAAGTAGCAATAATTTATTAATAAGTTTATTTTGAAAATCCGTGATAGGTTAAAGCTGCTAAAAAGTGGTGAGAGTGAGAGTGGTGAGAATTACGATGTTATTCTCGTAAAATTACAACTTTTTCTTACACCACAACTGCTGATTTTTCCATTTTTGCTTTGTTGTTGTTGTTTTTGTTAAATTTTATTTTTACAATGTGACAAAGGCCAATAAAAAAAACAGGGGCGGGTCGCACTTTGGACACCCCTGTCTTAAGTCATTGTCATGGTCCTTATTTGATAATGTTACAATCAGTGAGGTTCATGGCTGGTGAGGCACTTACTCCTTTGGAATTGTTTTAATGTTAACACAGGTTGCTTTTAAGAGGATAACCAAAGAGGAGAAAAATTCACTTTGGTTCAAACATGTTTTTCAGATACTTCTTAGACCTAATTATTTATTTATTTTTTTATCAACTGAAAAATAAAATGTTGTTCTTACCTTACCTTATTTGTATATGAAGTACATGTAAGTTTGCTACTTTGTTGTAAAAGTCTGATCACCTCCTGGTGAGTTTGGGTGTATAATCCTCCATCTTGGCAGTCAAATTCATTCATTCATTCATTCAGTAGAGCATAAATACATAGTGAACGTTTTTGATTTCCTAGAAGCGCCTTCCTGCTCACGCACGCCCCCACCCCTTCAGGATGCAGCGGTATTGCAAGTGTCTCCCGTGTGACATTTCTATGTATTTTATTGTCTGATTAGCAAGACTAATGATGTCACACTTACACTAAAAATGTCACGGTGCGTAATACATGTTTCTGCGACATATGTTATTGGTGACATGCTGACATAAACAAACTGGCAGCCGCCATGAGCCAATCAGTGTGCACTCAGGCGGTAGGCGGGGCTTGAGCAATAAACCGAGAAGCCTGCTCACGAGGTTACTTCCCTGTATTTCATCAAGAAATCTACAAATTCAGCGATTTCAACAGACATTTTACAGAAAATACATTTATAATACAGTTCAATGGACAAATATTAATATTTACTTTTATGTTGTTATTCGTTGTTGTATTTTTCATCATTCCTCACCTGCCTCCCCCGACCCACGTCACTGGTTACAATTCACTCCAAGGTAGGTTACTTAAAAGTGACCCTGATTGTGGGGTCAATTTGAGACGAAGTTATGCATTTTCTGTTTGTGTTGCACAGGCATTTTCTCAGCCAGACTTGAAGCTGGTTTGTATAGCAGTTAAAACACACTGGGTAGAAAAGAACTCAAAGTTAGGGACACAAATGCCAAAAATTCCCTGGGCTATACTGTATATACAGTGAGGCCACTGCAAAATGACCATTGTGGTTGAGAAGCTATGAGAATCTGTTTTATTATATACATGCCGGACATCATTCTCAGATCTACTGTAATACAAATGGTTCCTGAAATGTGAGGGGTGTGCTCACTTTGGAGAGACACTGTATATTGACCAAGGCTTCTCCTCTTTAACAGGTACTATGCCACTGTGCATCCACTGAAAAAGCGGATCTCTGTCTTGGCATGCACCTACCTGCTGTCCGCTATCTGGCTGCTGTCCTGTGCTTTGGTGGCTCCAGCTGTGGCTCACACCTACCATGTGGAGTTCCAAAATGAGGGCTTCACCATCTGTGAGGAGTTCTGGATGGGTCAGGAGGGGGAGCATCTGGCCTACGCATACAGCACTCTCTTCATCACCTATGTGCTGCCTCTGTCTGCACTGTGCATCTCTTACCTGTGCATCTCTGTCAAACTGAGGAAATGTGTCGCGCCAGGCTACCGCACCCAGAGCCAAGCGGAGGCCCAGCGCATGCGCAAACGCAAGACCTTCCGCCTGGTGAGCCTAGTAGTGGCCGCTTTTGGTATTTGCTGGATGCCCATCAGCATCTTTAATGTGCTGCGTGACATTGATATCAGCCTCATTGATAAGCGCTACTTCCTGCTCATTCAGTTGCTCTGCCACCTGTGTGCCATGAGCTCATCTTGCTGCAACCCCTTCCTTTACGCCTGGCTCCATGATCGCTTTCGTTCTGAGCTTCGCAAAATGGTCACATGCCGCCGTCGTATTGGCGTTGCCTCCAACAATGCCGCCACCGCCAGCGTTGTGCTGTGAAGGAGTCGTAATAAGCACCAATAACATGCAAAGATTTGTAATCATGCACATGAAGGATATCGCAGAGGGAGATGTGTGCTAAAGGGCAGGCGCTTCAAATGCAGTCTGGAAGGTGATTGGATGAGTGGTGTGTAACATGAATGGGGCAGGCAAGCAGCCAGTAAGCAGAGGCAAGATACAGTAGAGGAGAAAAGGCATCCTTTCTATCAAGAAATAACAAAACTTCTCATAAAATGCTACCTAGAGTAGCAATCTCATCGAGACCCTGCCATCAAGGACAAGTGTGCTTCTTGCATTTGTCACACCTAATCCACACCCATACTCACTGCCTCTTTGACCAGCCCATTTGGTCCGAGAGATACGTTTTTGGGATTAGAGACTTGTTGGAAATGACGTTTCCTTGAGGTGTGTGTGTTCTTTTATGTTGTGTAACATGTAACTGTGATTTGCCCAAACTGTGACGTCCATTTGTCAAACATTTTCAGACTGATGTGTTAAATGTTGTGTCCTACAACACATTTGGCGCTCCCGTATTACGCTGACATGAACATCTTAAATGAAATTGACCGTCTTGCAGTATACAAACATGTTAGTACAGCTGGTCTCAGTGCTTGTGAAAAGAAACAATGTAGATATAGATGTACAGAATTTATTCTTTCAAAAAAAAAGTATAATGTAAGTACATGCTATCGGATGAAATGTGTGTCTTTCAATCAAATACAAGCACAGTTTTCATTTGGATGTAATATTAGTGTCTTTATTTAAAAATAAAACCACATTGATATTGTCCGCATTGCCTCTGTTCAAAGTAGACTGCAGCATTATTTCAGAGGTAGCCAACAACGAGTCATTCAGCAAATCAAGACACAAAAGGCTTTGGAAGACGTGTGTACATTCAAAAGTATTGCTGGAATTTCTGTGAAAAAGGATTTTCAGTTAAGACAAGTAATAACAGTGAGCATTTCACTTTTGGCTTTGATTATCACAGACTTACTGGAAGCAAACATCACACTGGTTATTATCAGGAGTTACGGGACTCGGTGTTATTTTGTCATGTTCTTGAGCACCAATGTGCACCATCAGCCAAATCCTCACCACGTAAGACTGCAATTCCAAATATACAGCAGACACTCGCTGCTTGCTTTCATGCATTGCTGATTTTGTACATTGGAAAAAGGCACAGTATGTTTAAAGAAGGTAAAGCAGCTGATCAGAATACAACAAAAAACATTCAAATATCTGCAGTGCAAGGAAAATCAGTGATCCTGACTTGATGAGACTTATAAATTATGTTTTTGGGAACTATTTTCATATAGTCCATATATACAATGTTGTAAAATATATATTTTGGTATAATTGTGTCATTGCGTTTTATATACAGTGTGTGTCGAAGAAAGAGCACGAGCACGCCATAAAGACAAAAGTATTTGGCCGTGTGACCACTCCACCTACAGCAAGTGATAACTAAGAAAACACGGCTGGTCTATTCATCTGGAAGAACGTTTGTGAGGTCAGAGGTCACTGAGTGGTTAGTCAGGACCTGCTGGCTCATCATCTCTCTTCTGTCCCAGGAGTGTTTGATGGGCTTGAGTTTAGGGCTCCCACATTCTTCCCCACTAAACTCATGCAACCATGCCTGGATACATGCATGTGTGGACCTCGCTGTGTGCGCTGGGGCACAGGCATGTTTAAGGGCCTTCCTCAAACTGCTCCCACAAATGTCCATAATGTCTTGTTAAAAGAAACAGGTAGGACTAAGGGATCTAGTCCAACTCCTGATTGGATTATTGAATAAGTAGAGTGTCTGGATACTTGTGTCCACATAGTGTATATTAAATAAATCACAACCCAGGTTACCTCAAGTAAATCAAGAATGGCCAACCATCGAAACAGACATCAATATACATACAGTATTTACTTGCTTGTTTATCAAGGAATCACCACATACTAGAACCTCGGATCATTAACAGCATTCTTAAAGAAATTGAATCCACAAAGTGCATATGCTTTAAGACGTTCATGTGTCTCTTAGTACACAGCAGAAAGAAAAGTATCGCAGCAGGACTCTTCCTCCCCCGGGCTCACACTGGCTTGGTTGTGTTCATAGCCTGCAGGATGGCGGGCTTCTCCTCAATGACGCGCACCAGCAGGTTGTCAATGTAGTCTTCCAGCTCGCTGATCTTAGACTCTTTTTTGGACAGGTCAGCCTGCTGCCTCACCACCAGTGTGATCAGCTCTTCATGTGTCAGCTGAGTGAAGGGTCCACTGTCAGCCAAGCCTGCCATCTATATCAAGTACAATAAAGAAAGTGTCAAAAGGAAGAAAGACAGCTACCTGGGTCAACGTATGTCGCAAAGACACGATGAGGGGATTTGTAAATGTGTCATGGTGTTGTGTGCAGGATGTCAACAATACCTTAACCTTTCCAGCTGTGCCATTATGAACATGCAGGTCTCTCAGTCCAAAAGTGCTGATGGGAAGCGAACTCTCAGTTGTGTGCATGGGCTTCACTGGATGAGGCCTGTGGAGAAATGCATGAATATCTGTTAACCGACTGTATTCAATTCTGGCAGACAAATCATAGAAATGCAGTGTTTCCCATACTTTCATTTATTTGTGGTGGCCTGCTACGAATAAATTTGGACCCTACATGGCCCTGGTCTGCCAGAGAATAATACAATATTGCAATAGTGAGTATTCAAACCCTTTGAGAATCTGTTCCAAAGAAGCTGCATGTGACAAATCTAGCCGTTTTTTTTGTCTTTCGGAGACTTTAACATGAAAGCACGCAGCGCTCTTCTCAACGAGCAGCCGGTGCTGCAGTTTTGCTTTTCAGGTTTTTTGCTCACTTTTTGCCTCCCACAGCATCATAGGTCACGGCTAGTTATGCAAAGTCAACCTCCTTCAACCCACCACCACAAATAGATTGTGATCCTGTGGGAAACCCTGAGATGTCACATGAATGTGTTCAAGAAAAGGGGTTAAACCAGTGGTTTTCAAAGTGTGAGGTGGGCCTCTCCAGATCTGCAGAATCTTTAGAAAAAAAAGGGCCTACAGAGCTCGATTTAGTTATATTTGATTTGTAGCTCTTACGGTGACGACACTTTGAAAACCCCTGAGTGAAACAATGTAGTTCAGTCTTCAGTCTTTGCAAAGATTTGCGTTCTTCCATTGTGTTCAAAGACAGCAAGAACCCTCCAGCCAAGAATCCTGTAGCCTGACAAGTCTCACCTGTGCAGAGTGGTGGCAAGGTCACCTCCATTGCTACTTTGAGCGCTGATAAAGTCAGCCTCAGCGGGTGGCAACAATGCTCGAGTCTTTCTCACAGAAAACACTTGTGTTTCTGATGACGGTTCCTCCATAACAACCGGGAGGGGCTCTGAAGAAGGGAAAGCTGACGTTACTGCAAAGGGGTCACCGCCAAATGGATCCTCCCTGTCGAGAAGATGGATTTGTGCCCTACCATCAGCCGGGTGCCTTTGAGTGATGGACTCAATGACAACATCTCTTGTAGGGAGTTCTTGTTCACGTATGGTGGTTTGTTCCTCAGCTGCAGGATTTTGTTGAAACTTTAAAGCCTTCTGTGAGTTACTTCTTGAAAGAATAGGTTGTTTTTGTGAATTTCTTCTTTGGAAAACTGGACTGATTGGCCTTGAATCATCCTCCCCTTTTCCATAGTCGTTATATTCACTTGTCTGGTAGCCATTCACATTTGTAAACAGGCCAGCTGATTTCTCTTCACTGAAAATATGATCAAGATCGTCTGCCGTCATTCCACGGTTTTCAGGTTTTTGTTCCTTCTTTGATATCCTGCCATAAAGGCCATCTACATCTCGGGGGGGTTTTTCTGGTACCCAGGTGTCTTTGGAAAGAGGGTCCGTGCTGGGATATGGGTCATACTCAGAAATAGTTTCCTTCCCTGGTCTGCTATTTTTGTCCATTTCACTCATACTGAAACTAGGCAGTTTTTGGTTGATGCTGCTTGTATGCATATCTGCCAAATCTGGCATGGCTGAAGAAAAATGTTGCTCTGTTGGCTCTTTCATGCTAACCCTTCGCCTCGGTCTGGCAGTGGGAACGTCTTTCTCTGTGGTCACTGGACCTTTTGTTTGTTCGGCAGGTGTGCCTGTAGTTGGTCTGTGCAGTGGTGGTTGTAAAGCCTTTTTTGATCCAGTGCGAGGTAGCTCTGGAAGACTCTCTCTTTTAGATATGTCATCGCTGAGAATTCCAGCTGGTACTTGGGGTAGACGCCTTATGAGAGACTCATCTGTCCGTTGGACGTCCTCTTCTGAAACTGACCTGGAGTGCAATGTTAACACAGGTTTAGGCGGAGGAGGGGCTGCTACTTTTTTTGAGGAGACACGTTTCGTTTCCTTGTAATGTGTCTGAAAATGCCCCAAAGAAAGGCGTTCCTCTGGAATTGAAGATCTAACCTCCTCTGGGTTCTCTGGCCCATCTACACTCATCTCAGGACCCATAAGTTCTGGTGTATAGTCCATATGTCTCTGATTCACCTCAGCAATAATATGATCCCATCGAGTGTGCCCTTGTACCCCATGCCTCTTCTGGGGGAATAAGGTTTCATAATCAGGAAGTGGAAGAGAGAGTTTTTGCTCTGCTGATCCCTCTGTGTGTCTGGGATTCTTGACCTCTCTAGCTGGACTTTGGATTCTGCCTGTCTGGGTCTCATATATGGGATACAGTGGTGGCAAGGGGGATCTTTTGGTCTGATCAGTCATCGTGGGAGAAGACGGCACAGATGACACCTTTTCTATACTGTCAGACGGGGAACCAGGTGGCTTCTCACTTAATCTGACAGGAGCCAAAGATGAATGAAGGTTGGAGAAAGTATCAGGGGTGTCAGACGGTACACTAGAGAGGGTAAATTCAGAGGCAGCTGGTGAAGACCACTGCTGGTCCACTGGACTACCGGGGGGTTGGGGTGCAGGGTACTTGGAGTCCAGAGAATGTGTCAACACGGCTGGGGAAGACCACTGCTGGGCCACTGGACTACTGGAGGTTTGGGGTGCAGAGTACTTAGAGTCCAGGGAATCTGTCAACACGGATGGGGACGACCTACGCTGGTCCACGGGACTACTGTGGGGTTTTGGCTCAGAGTATTCAGAGTCCAGAGAATGTGTCAACACGGCTGGGGAAGACCACTGCTGGGCCACTGGACTACTGGGGGTTTGGGGTGCAGAGTACTTGGAGTCCAGGGAATGTGTCAACACGGATGGGGACGACCTATGCTGGTGCACGGGACTACTTTCGGGTTTTGGCTCAGAGTATTCAGAGTCCACAAAATGTGTCAACACGGCTGGGGAAGACCACTGCTGGGCCACTGGACTACTGGGGGTTTGGGGGTCAGAGTATTCAGAGTCCAGAGAATGAGTCAATCTGCCAAGAAGTGAAAACAAAGGCCTACAAATCAGTTGGACCATCAAATAACCAAGCGGCACTTCCACCAATGTACAAAGCCCGTCACCAAATTAGCAACAGCGCCTATATGTGTCCTTGTCAAATGTTGCAAAGTATGTGTTGCAAAAAACAATTTACTTCCTTTTCCTAAAATCACAATACATAAATGAGCTGTGAGCACTACTTGGAGCATTAATACACAAGCATGCCCTAAAACATGTTAGGGAACATACCATTTAATACCCACCGACAAGCTATACACACATCTGCATTTTATACGCCTCTTTGCAAGACTTTTAACCTTCCTTTAAACCCTTTCTTTCAATTGTAATGAAATTATATTTATTGTAAAAACGGGATTATCTAAACTCAAATCTTAACAAATATTTTAAACAAAATAATGTGACCAAATAAACCATTCAAAGTCACCATCTACCCTTGTAACACATCATTCTATCTTCATTGACAAGTGCAGTTTGCTTACCATGATGACCCAAAGCCAACAAAAAACCCACCAAGGTCCAAACGTGAAGGAAAACCTTAAAATAAGAAAAGTAGAAAAGACAAACCACACACCCAAGATGTCCACATTGCAAGTCACACTGTAACTACTACACGCTCTTTCCAGTCCACAACCTGTTCCACAACATCTTCACAAAAAGTGAACCGCCCCTATTCGCATCATAGGAGACACCAGGCTGGTCAAACAGGTTTGTCAACTGCTGGGAGGAATACTATTGGTAATCCAAGACCGACAGTTCCAGTGTGAGAGTCAATGTCACCAAAAATAGGCCTGAACGTTTTTGAAATGTCCTGCATTGTTGCAAGGAGAATGACATGAATTGTAAAAAGCATTTGAAACTGTTATGTGCATTTTACTGCTGCTTTTTAATCAGGTCAGGTAAAAAAAATAAGTTTGCTATGATTATTGAAAATGATGCTGTCTTTATATTAGCCATGAGTTAAAATGCACACAACGGCAAAGCCAATGAAAGTGACAAACAACAAGAAACACTGCAAGTGCATTACAGACTGTATCATAGTGTAACTGTTCACATCACAAACAAAAACATGAGAAGGCCTACCTTGGTTTAACTGTGGACACTTTTGCAGTGCGGTTTAGGAAGAGCATGGCAGATGGGGTTTGTGGGTTGAGTCTGGGTTTCTGATCATCAGACAGATGCTCACTGTTGTTAAATTGAGGACCCGAGCTGAGGGAAATGTCCTCAAATGGGTTGGTGGTCATGAAGGAGACGTCATCACCATTAGGAGTTTGTGTGGTCAGCTCCTCCTTAGGATATTGCTGCACATCTTCCTTTTTCTCCTCCTTCTTTCTGATGATCCCAAACAGAGAAGACAGTCTTTCGCCCATGGAAGCCTCCTCCTGTCTTTTCTGCTCCTCTGCTCTTTTGGTCTGCTCCTCTAGTCTGCGGTGCTCTTCATTTTCTGCTGCTTCCAGCTTTCTGCGTTCTTCCTCTTCTTTCTCTCTTCTTGCTTCATCCTCAAGAAAGCGCCTGCTCCTCTCGTAGTCCTCCTGCAGCCTCAGGGCCTCTGCTTTGCGCCTCTCCTCGTCGTCCTGTAATGTCATTGCCTCTGCCATGCTCCTTGCTTCCACCTGCCTTCTTTCCTCTTCCTCTTGGTGACTCTGTTTCTCCATCATGAGTCTATTTTGAGACTCAGACCTGAAGGAAAGCACCTGTGCGCTTTTGTCTGCAAATACACCCATGGTTTGTTGATGGACATTCTCCACAGAACCTTGGCCAGAACTGTTCAGACTGAGTGTAGAGCCACTTATGGCGTCACCCTCTTCATACACATGGTTACCATTGACGCTGACGTTGTTCAAGTCACTGTTGCTGTGCTTAGAGCGGCCCAGTAGGGACAATGGACCCAGAGACACCTTGCTGTCAGAGCTACCACTCCGCTTGTGTCCCAGAAATTTGAATTTCTTCTTGACTATGGGAGGAGAAGGAGGGAAAGATGAGGTCACTGCTGACATGCAACAAACATTCATTTGAATTTTAATAACGCCTGTTTTACATTGCAGTATTCACGGCCAATTTTTTTTTTTGACAAAAGGTACTATCAGACCCAAGGTTTGTAATTGAAAAGTAATTTCTTGCTAAGGATCAATAAAGTATCTATTGTGCATAATTTTTTCCCACCAATAACAATATAATATAATAACAATATGCTTGCCACCTGATTTTGAATAGCTCACTAAAAGGGTCAAAGAATATTTGCTTCAACTCTTAGTAATTTTAGAACTGTTCAATGAAGATATTTTGCCACACTGTTTGAGTGGATATCTGTTTTGTAAATAATGCACAATATAAATGTTGGCAATAAATAATCAATAAAACACAAATAGCTGACCTCGCCTTTTGTTTTGTCAAAGTACCTCTAATAGTGATGAAAGAGACCCCTTATATAGACCTTCGCTTGCCTGCATTGTTGTGTGTTCAATGAGTTTCGAGCTGTACTACCTTAAAGTAAAAAACAGACCGCCCCACTGATGTGAGTAGAACTGAGTTGAAACAGTACAGTGGGTGGAAAAGAGGTATTAAGATGTGAGTGAACAGGCACACAGCTTCAACAGGGACAATAAAGCCTACCTTCGGGGGTTTCTACATTGAGGCCAGATGAGCGGCTGCTACTGCGAGAGAGGTTCTTCTCAGGAGGAGTTCCTAGTGTAGAAAGGGACTGCGAGGTGTTCCGTTGCAAAGTGGACTTAGGTGCAAAGAGTTTCTTGAGCTTTGATTTCTTTTTTTCGCCTGGAATTTGAGAAGACTGAAGTGATGCTGCATCAGGCTCTCCTTCACTGTCCGTTAAGACCTGGCTCACAGGGGGCACAATAGCCGAGGTAGTGTCAGAGAAGCTGCCCTTTTTCTTCAAACGAACTTTGTCTTTCAGCTTGGAGAGACGGGAACGATGCTTGTCCTGCATAGAAAGGTCCACCATGCTCGCTGACATGTTGTTCCGCATAAAGCTGATGCCCAGCAACACGTCACCTCGCAATTTATCTGCTTTTCCACTCTTGTCCACCAACGGAAACCAACTGCAGTTGACAGAAAAGGAGAATCATACTTTATTAGAAAATACTTCAATTTTTTTTTTTTTTTTTTTAGAGTTTTAGGTAGGTGTAGGCAAATGGTCTTTCACTTGTATAGCACTTTTCCACCTCCAAAGACACTTGAAGCGCTTTGACACTGTCAGCACATTTACCTACTGATGACACAGCATCAGGAGCAACTGGGGGTTCAGTATCTTGCCCAAGGATACTTCGACATGATCACGGGAGGACGGAGGATAGAACCTGCAAAGTTCAGGTTGCCACTCTACCAACTGAGCCATGCCACCCCCGAGAGTAGTCAAAGCTGACTTTACCTTTGTGTGGCAGACAGCCACAGCAATCAGTTGAATCATATTGTGCAGGTGTACCAAATGTTAGTGTAAGAGAATGTAATGTGTTTGAAAGCCAGTCGGATGTAAACGCAGATTGTGTTAAATAGGCTGCATAGATGCATCACCATTGTCGAAGTTAAGAGTTTATTTGAACAAGTGGGATTCACAATAGAGCGGGCAGATTGTGACTTATCACCGATTAATCAATATCGGTGAATATGTACGGTAACCGATATGTCAACTTTTTTTGATGTGCGGAGATTCTGTCGCTCCCTTCCTGTGTGTCTCTCAGCAGTGCGCTGCTGCTCTGTCTGCCTCACTCACTCCGCTGCAGGAGAGGAACGGCAAACACAAACCACATTTTTTAACGCCATGGTAAGGTGTGACATTTTAAAACAATATAACTCTACACTGTCAAGGAGAACACTGTAGTTTCCACGCAAGTTTTAGAGAGCGTATTGCATTTTTTTATGTCTTGTAAGTTGCATCTCTGTGAGATAAACAAAGATAGATGCAATAGTTAATTCACATATCCACCATTATCTAAGACTATTATACAGCGTTTTAAAGTGAAATAAAGATATATGCAGATATACACAGTGTCCCATACACTTCATACTTCCATGTAGGATTTACAGTGGCCCATACATTCACAAGTTAAAAATCATTTTGAAAATGTTCCAAGTAATGTTTTTAGTTGTCAATTGACATATTGCATGTTTTGAAAGCAGCTGCATTTTTACATAAAATGTAGTTTCGTCCCTTGTATTAAGTCTAGTAATATGATACATGTTGTGATTTTGCTTGTAGTCAACTTGTTTTCACTTCTTAATGTTTGCTTTGCCATCTGTTTTTGAGCTGTTTGCATATACTCAGTGGCTGCAGATGCAATATCTGCAGTGCGCAAGTTAGCCAGGGCTCCAGCACCAGCAAAGCAAACAACACTACAAATTACACATAAAAGTAAATCATTAAGAGACATGTCTTTATGGTGACAGTGTTACTAATTAAAGCTCCTTATTTTAATTTAGTAGTCTTCTGCTTCTTTGTGTTGAATCGTATTTTGGTATTATAAGAATTTATTTTCATGTACAGTATATATCCTGTGTATATCAATGCTCTTATCACATATATCGGATACTACTTTAAATGCAAGAATGAAAATCACCATAACTAAAACCCCCATTCTTGGTGATCATGGCTCTTTACTCGCTCTGAGACCAATCGGTATAACGCTCCCCTTTCTCTATTAGGCGCAGCATGTGAAGCGTACATAAAGCATGACAATTGCAGTTATGTGAAACCTCCCTGCTTGTGTCATCTCTGTTGTTAAGGCTCACCACTTATTGTCTGAAGGGAGAGGGAAGAGTGTTCTGGAAGGCCTGTTGTAAAACCAAGTCAAAACAAACAATTAGACATATTAGGCCGTATGATACTGTATAATTAAAGGCCTTGCTACAGTATCTACACCCCTCACATTTCTGCAAATATTTTATTTTGACTTTTCACGGAACAACACTAAAGAAATGGTACTTTGCACTGCATCAAATTGGTCATGGCTGTCATCTCAGAAGGAAGCCTCTTATAAAGATGATACACATGAAAGCTGGCAAACAGTTTGCGGCATGGCTCAGGTGGTAGAGTGGTCATCTCCAAACCTCAAGGTTGCAAGTTCGATCCTCCATCCTCTCGTGATCATGTCGAAGTATACTTGGGCAAGATACCCCCAGTTGCTCCTGATGCTGCGTCAATAGTAGGTAAATGTGCTAACAGTGTCAAAGCACTGAGTGCCTTGGAGGTGGAAAAGCACTATACAAGTGAAAGACCATTTACCATCTAAGGACATGAGTACTGTGGTCTGATAAGACCAAGATAAAAAATGATTTGGGTCAGATAGCGTCAAGCGTGTGTGGCAGCAACCAGGTGAGGATTGCAGAGGAGAGTGTGTCCTGTCCTGCATGGTGGTCGGAATGTCACGACCACCATGAGTGCTGCATGAGTGCTGCCAGCACTGAAGAACACAGTCAATTGAGGGAAACTTGAATGCCAACATGTATGGTGAAGCGAGTATGATGCCCTCTGTGGTGTGAGAAATGCCATAAAAGTCTAGAGGCACAAAAAAAAAACAAATCTATGAGATTGTTTCAATTCACACGTGAGTAGAATAGACCACAATATTCCATATAGTGCATGTCATCCGCGTGTGTTGATCCACACGTGGATGTCCAATTCTAAAGCCGTCTTAAAACTGACTTTTGGCAGTTTGAAGGCGGGACCCACCAGAAGCAGAGAGCTATGATTGGTTGCGTTCCCATGAAACCCCGCCCCCATGATCTCTTCTCTCACCTGATTGACAACTACTTACCTGTTTCATCGTCAAACTATAGTCGACACAGGGTAAGTGCGTTTATCGTGAATATAACATCAATGTAATGACTGTAGTCATGTATATGTGGTGGAATAAAATAGCGTACAAGTCCATAATACGTTTGAGCATTGAGTCTCGAGCATCGATGGGAACAGAGACCGGCATTGCCATTCTCCCGGGATCGTTCACATATTTTTTTTATTTCCGATTCCTAGTTTCAAAGCTCACTTCACCAATGGCTGACAACACCGACAAAGAAGAAGCCGATGAGCACCAACGAAGAAGAACATGATAAAAAGTTTGGCTGACCATCATAAAAAAAAAAAGAGTGGTCGACAACATTTGCAACACAATATTGAAGGATCAAGGAGGGTCAACATGATTAAACACCTGGTGGGGTGTGTAAATAACAAAACTACCTCATCTTTGATGCACTGTGTCTGACTTCCTCAAAGCAGTCAGAATCCGGGAAGTCAAACAATAAATGACGACAGTCTCATGCCAATGTAACCGAGGGTGTCAGGGTGACCGCTGATGTGGAAGTTCGGTGTAAATAAAGGACGGGAGCTACGGCTCTAGGAGGTAAGTTTATTAATGTGCACAGGTAGTCTTGTTTAGCAACAGTCAAGACACCTTCTCAAACCACACAACATACTTTGTTATAAAAAATAGCTCACACCAACATTGAGGCATCAAACGAAGTATACTAGTGCTAAGTGATATTAGCCCGTGTACTTTTCATAGACAAATCTTTTACAAGTTGCTTGTGCATTTTTAAGTGGCTGCAGCATCACACACTCCATCCATCCATCCATCTTCTACTTCACTAGGGTCGTAGGGGTATGCTGGAGCCTATTCCAGCTGACTTTGGGCGAGAGGCAAGGTACTCGGTATTGGGCATGACACACTCACTACCACATAAACAACAGTATTTCATTAGCTTTTCCAAAGTAAACATCTTTTGTGAAAGTGTACTCCTGTAGAAAAGAAACTTCAATGCTTTGATAGTTATATGCTGATTGAAAATAGTCCGATGAGAAATTCATAGAAAAAAATGATTAAAAAAAGTTCATGTCATTAAACAATTCATGGAGAAGTTCAGACATTTCATCCAAAAATAATTCTGGTTAGCGCACTCATTTACACAAGGCAAACTTTTATGACCCTTACTCTTAAAAGCATCGGAATCGAGAATCGTTAGGAACCGGAATCGACATGAGAAATCGAAATCAGAATATGTAAATTCTACCTTATTATGAAATTACAATACAAAATATTTAAATATCACAAAACTGATTAGCCTAACAACACATAACTTTTAACAACACAGGAACATTGTGAACATTGTGTTTCCATTAGGGTTGCAAACGACTCTGGCGTACCACTAGAAGAAGCGCAGGTACTACCAGTGGTACCTGTTCTCATGGGTATCACTGCACTAGGGTTTATTGAAATACCCCCCACAGACTCCCTGTGAGAGATTTTCTTCGATGTCATTGTATGTTGCTCAATGCTCCGTTGGCAATGTCATAAATAGAGCACATGCATTCACAATTGGTAGGCAGATAGTGTTGTGGTCCATACCGGGACATGCAGTCAAGCTCAAAATTAACAATGATTTTAAATGTCTCTGTCACTCTCTATTGGTGGCACATGCACCTGCCCTGAAATCCACTGGAAAAAAAAACTAACTCTTTGCCACATGATCCCTCTTCATTGACATCAGTAAATCAATATACATCAACATGTATTATATGTCTGGAGGCACTGAGTCGCCATGATTGTTTTCATACTCAAACATCACTGGATGCACTGCTGTACATGGTCACATGACGCCATTTGGCCTCTTTTATGAATGCACATTTGATTTAAAATGCATAAATAATAAAAACATGTTTAATCATCTTACTTTTCAAAAATGCTAAACAGAGAGTGTCTCCTGTTTTGACAAAGACAAACACTGCATCCCTAACTTTCTATGAGTTGTATGTGTATATTTGTGACACAGCGTGGACTCAATGTTGACTTGATCTTAAAGATTCTGCAGGAAGTCCTGCAAAACGTTGACCATTTGTATTTGCTTTTGGCGTCTTATTGAGCAGATGTCGCTGTATTAAGGCTTTGTGCTATCATTTATTGATATTCTGAATGCGGATTGGTTTAGTGGTGTTCTGTCGCAGAAGCCAACTGCTAGCTGCTGTCAGCTCAGCTCAAATGTTAGTTAGCTCATACAACGTTGTCACTTATGATACAGTACTGATATATCAGCCTTGAATATCGGCTAATACCGATATTTATCCGACATCAACACAAATCATCCATACTTTATTTATTCTGTGTAGTGGAATGATGGAAAAGCATGAATCATATACACTTTTATTATTTAATTTGTAGTGTGGCATATTAGAAAAGGCTTGATCAAGTAATATTACTCAAAAAAAGAACAATAGTCCGCAACCGTAGGTATGAGAAAAACACATCAATTTGCTTCTTTATGGATGTGGGGTATAATTTTTGGCAACTACGCATAATATAGCAAGGTTCGAGGTACTCAATAAAGCGGTAAACAAGAGATTACTCTTAAACTGTAGATAATGACTGTTGGCCGTCCGTGGGAGTTTCCCGTGTGATGCCGCTTCATATGCACGATTGTATTAAACTTCCCCAGTTCTATGCCACCACGGAAAACTTTGCACTCAGATGAAGCGCATTTAACTTTTTCTATATTTATTTGAAAAAAGAGAATGTACTATTTTATTTCAGTGGCTATTTTTCTATTACATTTTAATAAAACAACTTCACACGCATATTTGGCTTTGACTTTTATCTAAACTAACTTTGTGGAAAAATATTGGGATATATATATATAGATATTCAACCTAAATATATCGGAATACGAGTTTGGTCCACAACGCCCAGCCCTAGCACTCATATGTCTGGACATGATATCAAGCACTTTTGAACTCTTTTGATGAAATGCAAAAGCTCACTAAAATAAGGTCACTGTGTGAAATTCAAATTTCTTTCCCCACATGATATCTTATTATATTTGCCTTGAATGAGTTAAAAGGATTGGATTTCATTTCTGTCTCTAAATTTGTAGATTAAAGGGGTTATCTACAGTTCATGTGGAGTTTACTGCTGCATTAGTCAATTTACTGTCATGGAGGAGAAGTCCAGTGAGGCTCTGGTGAAGATGAGTTAGGAGACAAGCATGGGAGTGAACCATTCCCCTGACTCACAGCATTAAGTCATGAAGGTTGCACTAATTTAACCGTGTATCTCATCTCCTACACAATCAAACAAGAGTGAAGTGCCAACATGTATCACAACTACAAACATTAATGAAATTCAATGTGAGGCTTTACAAAAGGGCCGAGTGGTTAGCATGTTGGCCACACAGTCAGGAGATCGGGAAGATCTGGGTTAAAATCTTTACTTTAGCATCTCTGTGTGGAGTTTGCATGTTCTCCCAGTGCGTGCGGGTACTCTGGTTTCCTCCCACATTCCAACAACATGTTAGGTTAATTGACGACTCTAAATTGTCCATAGGTATGAATGTCAGTGTGAATGATAGTTTGTCTATATGTGCCCTCCGACTGGCTGGCGACCAGTCCAGGGTGTACCCCGCCTCTCACCTGAATCCAGCTGGGATAGGCTCCAGCATAGTCCCGCGCCCTTAGTGAGGATAAGCGGCATAGAAGATGGAAGGATGGAGATGTAAGAAAAAAATCTTGAATAGGCCACGGCACCAATGGTATAAACTTTATATTTATTATTGTAATTGTACTGCTGCTCTGCATTACACTGAGATGTGTTTCCAATATGCTTGTTACATTTTTTTTAGCTGAACCAAAATCTAATGAAGTATGTGTGTTTCAAAGGCAACCTCTGCCCAAAATTCTATTACAATGCATAACTATTTGAGAAAAATAAAGAAGCACACAGGGAAAAACCTAAGCTCCTTTGCCAGAGGGAACAATTACCAAGGGCAGAATATGCAGGCCACTTTTTTGAAGCTTATCAGGAAATTGCCTGGTGTTCCTTCTAGGCATCTTGAAATCAATTTTCCAGTGAATACATAAACAGGTGATGACGTGATCCCCCCCCCGACATGCTCAGAATTAAACCAAAATAGTCTCATTCTTTTCGTCCTCATTTGTTTTAATTTGTGGTTTCAAAGATTTCAACGGTGATGACGTCACATCCTACTGTAAGCCCGGGAAATGATCCTGTTGTTGTTGCTGCGGATCGTCTGGCACCAGCGAGTAACTTCGTTGTCATCCACGTTTATGCGTTTAAACTTGTCCTATTTTAGTGTCGCTGGCAGCAGTTTTGGGTTAATGTGCCACAACTTATCAAAGTGTCACATGTATCAGCTACTGACACACCTATTTCATAAACGTGACACTAATATGACGTACATTTCGTAATCCTTGATACAAATGTGACACCTTTGTTATGTCAACGGTGAAAAAGCAAGTATTATCATAATAAACATAATAAAAACCTGTATAAAATAAACATAATTAACACTTGCACTTATGTGTACATGATCACATGATGCTTTAGTTGGAATATTCTCATGTTCTTTACTTTGCAGATGCATCCATGTTTTGGGTGTATGTTTGTTGTGCATACAATGCGATTTAGCATCGATTGCACGACTAATTTTGCATTGCATTTCTGCATTAGCATCAACGCTGGGAGCTTTTGCATTAACTTTAAACATACTTATATTTGGAAGTTATGATTTGGAGGATCATAAATGGTGTGATGAAAAGTGTACATGTCTGACCGCCCCCCACAGGCAGTGAAGCACAGTCCTTTTAAAAAAATGAACACAGCACCGGCTTTGCGACGCTTTCTTTTTTATTAGCATTTTAAGCATGGAGGACGCAAGAGGCACCAAGAAGTTACGATCAGGTAAGACCTTTGTGAGAGTTGCAACGGCACTTTTTTTTTTTTTTTTTTGAGTGTTGTGACTGGATGACATCATCACCGGAGAAATCTTTAAAACCACAAATTAAAAGAAATTCATTTTAACTGCACAAAACAGCACAAACACAGCACTGAAGAACGAGACCATTTTGCTTTCATTTGGAGCATGTCGGGGGGGCTGATTATGTAATAGCCCAAAACTTAAATCGTTAATATCTCAAAAACAAAAGTAGCACAACCATTTTAGCTGCACAAAACACCACAACTGAATGGGACTATTTGATTTCATTTACAGCAAACAGGGTGCTGGGTGAACTCTGGTTGACCTATAAATTAAACGGTAATAACTCAAAAACTAAAGTTGCACAAACATTCATTTTAATTGCACAAAACAGAACAAACGCAGCACAAACAAATGAGACGATTTGACAACTTCCCCCAGATTGCCTACATCAGTTGTACTTGTAGCACGTCATGCCCTCAGATGGTTTAAAGACACAATGCATCGTTACGTCATCAGACTGACAGGGTGTTCACGCTCTGTTATACAAAGCCGTGCCCTTGTGCACACAATCATCATTCCTGCAAGTCAGGTTCCATCTGGTAACCACTGAGAATATTTCTTGTTTGTGCCAAAGGATAAGCAAAAAGTGGTTGCATTTATACAATGCATATAAGGCTAAGATGAAGAGGGACAATTCAATGAAGATTGTTGCTAAAAATATCAATTATGTTGTTCCAATACTCAGCATCTTAATAGTAGTCTAAGCTTGCCTGGTTTTCCTATTTTTAATGATTATTCTAAGTAAAATTCAGGCATATTTTTGTTAGTGTTTGTTTAGCAAATAAAACATCACAGCTGGGTTGGGTGGCAGCTTGTCCAATGTCATTGGGTCCAAAATATTTGTAGCAAATAATAATCATCAACCAACACTAGAAATAACCAAAACACTAGAAGAGAAGAATAGACATTAGACCAGGGGTCACCAACGTGGTGCCCACGGGCAGCAGGTAGCCCCCCACGACCACCTGAGGTGCCCGCAAGCCTGCTTTTCATTCAGGTTTTCAGTTAATAATGAAAGAACAGTAGAAAAAAATGCATTCTGAAATACAAAATGTGAGTTGTGGACACCAGCATTTTGTTAATGTTCTGGTAAAACAAGCATATTCGCTTTGTTTGGGTTTAAAATAAGCTCTTGTAAGTAGCTCTTGGCCATTTTCATTTTGTAAAAGTAGCTCTCACAAGGAAAAACGTTGGTGACCCCTGCTCTAGACACTATATGATGCAAGCTAACTGTGTTATCCAGATACTTTTCTCTTTTGCAGATCATGTTATCATGTTTTACAGTGGCGATCTTCTTTTTACTCTTTTGTGACAATTAATAATCTTAAAGACTTTGATGCATGAGGCAAATCTGAAAAACAAATGTTGGGTTTCACTTCTGTCATTGTATTTGAGTGTTTTAATGTTTAATACTAACGTCGGTTAACTTCTTTTTTGCACTTGCATAAGAATGTTAAAACAATGTATACTTAATACAAGTAGATATGATGGCGGAACTGATTATTTCAATTTTACATTATCTCTGTTAAAAATGGCATCTGCAAATAGCTTTTTTTTTTTTTTTTTTTTAAATCTCAGATCATTTTGAAGTGGTCCAAATGATTTTGAATGTTCACATATGTGCCAAATGACGAGAAATCTGAGTTTGTGCAGATGGTTAAAAGGGACTTTGTGTGAAAACACCTAAATGGTTACGCTAACGATTATAGCGTTCTGCAAATGTATCCTTTCTGGTTAAAAAAAAACAAAAAAAACCATCAGCGGTCCCATGACCTCGTCTCTAAAAACAGGCGTATTATTATTAGAGGCAACACCGAAACTTTCCCAAATGGAAAAAAAGTTCTTAGTCACACACCCCGCATCAGCATGCCATGTAAGCATGGGAGCTATCTGATGCTGTCAGCCTCAAGGTGAAAAAAATCAAATGCATTCTGCACTCTGGACTGTCCTCAAAACAAAGCCAGTGGAGCGTTCAAAGAAAGTGAAGCAGTTCTACAAGTATTATAAAAAAAAAAATAGAAAAAGCACAGGCCAAAGGATAACCTAATTCTAAACTGTTGTGAACTGTTGAGCATTGAGAAAGCTCTGCTCAAAATTGAGAAAGTCACATTGGGAGTGGTTCTCCCTCTAGATTAAATTTTTGTTAAGAATACTTTTACAAAAGAGGGTGTGTGTGTGTGTGTGTGTGTGTGTGCGCTCCAATGTTACACCCATACAACATCAAACCACAAGACATGAGGGCGTGAGCAAACAGCGCACTGAGTTAATGGCTCAGAAGAATGTGCAAAATGAACAGCAGCAATGTTGGAAATGGACTCTAGGGTGGGCCTGCTTGAGACAAGCTGGCTTTTGCACCATCGGACCAGACATCATGCTTAGGTCAGTCACAGAAAAGACACAAGTGCTGGCAAGACTCAAGAAAAAGGAGGGATTTCAGCAAGGCAACAATTACAAGTTTGTTTTGCACAAACAAAAACGTGCAAATAGCTGTGGCTTTGACTGGACTTGACCTACTTAGCCGTGTGATGCTGTGTAAAGCTATAGCCTA